>NC_091991.1:24638992-24779491 GCF_044704955.1 Pristiophorus japonicus | reverse complement strand
GCGAGAGAGACGAGAGCGAGAGAGAGAGAGAGCGAGAGAGGAGAGAGCGAGAGAGAGAGCGAGAGAGAGAGAGAGAGCGAGAGAGAGAGCGAGAGAGAGAGAGCGAGAGAGAGAGCGAGAGAGAGAGCGACGAGAGAGAGAGCGAGAGAGAGAGCGCGAGAGAGAGAGCGAGAGAGAGAGCGAGAGAGAGCGCGAGAGAGAGCGCGAGAGAGAGCGAGAGAGAGCGAGAGAGAGCGAGAGCGAGAGAGAGCGAGAGCGAGAGCGACGAGAGAGCGAGAGAGAGAGCGAGAGCGAGAGCGAGAGCGAGAACGAGAACGAGAGAGAGAACGAGAGAGAGAACGAGAGAGAGAACGAGAGAGAGAACGAGAGAGAGAAGCGAGAGAGAGAACGAGAGAGAGAACGAGAGAGAGAACGAGAGAGAGAACGAGAGAGAGCGAGAGAGACGAAGAGAGAGAGGAAGAGAGAGAGAGAAAGAGAGAACGAGAGAGAGAAGAGAGAAAGAGAGAAAGAGAGAAGAGAAGAGAGAAAGAGAGAAAGAGAGAAAGAGAGAAGAGAAAGAGAGAAAGAAAGAGAAGAAAGAGAGAAGAAGAGAGAAAGAGAGAAAGAGAGAAGAGAGAAAGAAGAAGAGAGAAAGAGAGAAAGAAAGAGAGAAAGAGAGAAAGAAGAGAAGAAAGAGAGAACGAAGAGAGAGAACGAAAGAAGAGAACGAAAGAGAGAACGAAAAGAGAACGAAGGAGAGAAAGAGAGAAGAGAGAGAAAGAGAGAGAAAGAGAGAGAAAGAGAGAACGAAAGAGAGAGAGAGAAAGAGAGAACGAAAGAGAGAGAGAGAAAGAGAGAACGAAAGAGAGAGAGAGAAAGAGAGAACGAAAGAGAGAGAGAGAAAGAGAGAACGAAAGAGAGAGAGAGAAAGAGAACGAAAGAGAGAGAGAGAAAGAGAGAACGAAAGAGAGAACGAAAGAGAGAACGAAAGAGAGAGAAGGAGAGAAAGGAAGGAGAGAAAGGAAGGAAGGAAGGAAAGTTTTTCCGCTGGTCGCGGAGTCTCGGACAAGGGGACCTTAAAATCCATGCCAGACCATTCAAGAGAGAAGTTAGGAATATTTCTACTCTCCCACAAAATGCAGCAGATGCTAATTCATATTACAAGTTTCAATCTGAGATCGATAGATATTTGCTGAACAAGGGTATAAAAGGATAGGGAGCCAAGGCAGGAGGATGGAGTTAAGAAACAGATCAGCCATGATCTCAGTGAATGGCGGAACAGGCTTGAGATGCTGAATGGCCTTCTCCTTTATCTATTATACCACTCATTCTACCATGCATAATTGTCACTATTATATACATACTCATAATCATTTCATCAAGACCACTGAAGATATTACTTCAGTAAAAGTAGCAAATACAATTGTCATCACTCCTCGATATTGTTGATTTAGAAATAATGTGTTGCATTTCAGTTTCAACTGACAGGTGCATATCGATGATCAACCTATGATAATTAACTATGCATTTTATTGCTATTATAAGCCTTACACAATTTGATTAAACAATAAATTGTATCTGTATAATCTAGTAAGCATCTTTTTTTTACCTTAACAAAATCTCTGCCTGTTTTCTCTTTCCATTCTGTTCCAAATACAGAAGACAAGGTACCCAAAGCTGTAAACATAATCATATCAGGACAAGTAAGCACAAAATATGGCTAGTATAAGTCATAACGTTTAAGCGAGCCGACAAAACTTGTAGTTTTTAAGCGTAACAACAGTAAGTACACAAGAGCTATGTTTTTCCAAAAAGGCCTGTGCTGTTTCAGTTAACAATCAAAGGAAGACTTTGCATGAATACGCTTCAGCTAGCAGCTAGCAGTGCATCTTTTTCAAAAGTGGATATCAAATGTGTGTAAATAGAACAATGATATTGTACTGTAACCACAACAATTTGGATTTTTTTGCTGGTCAATGATGCAAGTGAATGAACACTTTGCTTATTTTTCAAAGAATTTCTTACAACAATTAATCATTAAAATCCACAAATCATGCATATTATTAAAGTGTACCTAAAATATTTTAAACAATCAGAGTGTGCAATGTTGATTACTACAATGCTCTACAGCTGGGTTCGCATTTTCTTATAGGTTACCATGTGGTATTACATTTGTGAAAGAACCTGAAAGTGAGCCATAGGAGCCAAATTCAATCCCCAAAACAGAAGAACAGTAGAGGAAGAAATCTGAAGGGGCTAGAATTTTCACTGCATCTCTGCCTGGTTTCTCGGTGGTATTGATCGGTTTGGGCGAAAACTGGGTCAGTGAAAATTTCCATAAAGAGTTCCGCCGGCAGTTTAGAAATACCGCTGGGGAGCGGAACGCTGATATGCACCGTCCAAAAACCACTATCGCTCGAGTATTGACTCAGCGGTGACCCATAGGCAAGTAGAAAAAAAACACCCACGAGAAGCAGCAGGAACTGGGCAGTAGGTAAGTAGCCCTGCAAAAAAAAGTTAATGGGTTTTTAATAACTATTTTAAAATTTTTTTACAGTGATTAAGTTGAAAAGGGTCCCGAGAATGTTTTCTGATTTTTTATTTTATGTTTTTTGGAAAAAATATTTTGCGTGTTTTTCCCCCCTCCTAGGCCCAACCCACAGCCTCGGTCTAAATTTTAGTAGTTACCACCCATTTTGTTTAAGAACCACCCAATTGACCCAAGAATACATTTCCCGCCAAAAATCGGGGCGCAAAGTCCATTTTCTTTTCGCCGGGTGAAATTTTTTCCTTTTTTTGTGGAATTTTTTGCCTGCAGTAATTTTAAAATCTTAACGGTATTTTGGACAATAATCCGGCTCTGGCGGATTTTTTGGAAATTCTAGCCCGAGGAATCTAATATTGAATCAGGGACAGGGACTCAATAAAATTAACATAAGTAAAATAACAGTAATGAAGAAAATAATGGCACTAAAGAGTGACAAATCCCCAGGACCAGATGATTTCCATCCCAGGGTTTTAAATAAAATAAGTGAGAACATTGCACATGCCCTAACTATAATCCTCCAAAGTTCCCTCGATACAGGAACTATTCCTTTAGATTGGAAAATTGTGCATGTCACTCCTCTATTTAAGAATGGTGAGAGGGGAAACCAGGGAATTATACACCAGTTAACCTAATATCTGTTGTTGGGAAATTGCTAGAGTCTATAATTACAGATAGGGTGACTGAACACCTCGAAAATGTTCAGTTGATTAGAGAGAGCCAGCATGGATTTGTGAAGGGTAGGCCTGACGAACCTGATTGACTTTTTGAGGAGGTGACTAGTAGTGTACAGGAGTCTGCCTATGGATGTTATTTATATGGACTTCCAGAAGGCATTTGATAAAGTTCCACACAAGAGACTGTTAACTAAGGTAGAAGTCCACGGAATTGAAGGCAAATTATTAAACTGGTTAGGAAATTGGCTGAGCGGCAGGAGACAGGCAGTAAGGATAATAGTTAGGTACTCAAATTGGCAGGATGTGACTAGTGGTGTCAAGTAGGGATGTGTGTAGAGGACTCAACTGTTCACAGTATTTATTAATGACTTAGATGATGGCATAGAAAGTCATGTACTCAAATTTTCCAAGGGCACAAAGATAGGCAATGTAGATGAATGCATAAAATTACAAATGGATAGATTAAGTGAATGGGCAAAACTGTGGCAAATAGATTTCAATGTAGCCAAATGTGAGGGCATCCATTTTGGACCCCAAAAGGATGGATCAGGGCACTTCCGAAACAGAAAAAGTGGTAAGTGGAATGAAAAATAAATGGCAGAAAAAAAAATCCAAATATTATTTCTTCCTTCAATATGCCTTTTTCGATTTGCTGTCTCTCTTAACTTGTACTACCTTTGAACGTCTTCGGACCCATTCTCTGAATCTTCAACTGAATTACTTTAGTTCCTCTTATTCCTACTTTTGTCCAAAACTCAGTTTATAGATTTCTCAAAATCAATTTTACACAGCCTCTTTAAAATGCAAACTTGCAAAATTGCAACCAAATTGAAAGGCAATAGATGAGGCGCTTGTGGGGTAAGATTGGTTGTTTTTCCTACCACTGTCCTATGACCTAAACCAATTGTGCATTACTTAACACAATATAGCAAATAATACTTTGAGACTGATCAAGAAATTTAGTGACGAATTATTAGTGCACTACAGGTTGAACCTCTCTTATCTGGAACCCTCGGGACCGGGCCTGTGCCAGATAAGGGATTTTTCCGGACAAGGGGATGTTGGGGATGGTTACATTGGATGGTACAGGTACTGAGCAAGGGGATATCGGGGCTGGCTGGCTTGGGGCTAGGAGTGCCGCAGGCCAGCGATTGCGGGAGTCAGCAGCGAGGAAGGACTTCAATTTGTTCATGTCGGAGCGGCTGGGAATGGTGCCGGACGAGGGGTGGTGCCAGATAAGGGAGGTTCAACCTGTATAACTGGTTGTTATATTTGGGTTATTAATGACAATTCAAAGACTATACTGATAGCAAACATACTTTGCTTCTCAACAGCAAACAGGGATTAACACCATTTCAACTAGAAGGCCTACACCTCAACAGAGCTGGACAAATGTCATTGTGAATCGTGGGGGAAGAGGGATTAAACTAATATATAGCAAGAGTTTGAGGAGGGAAAAGCAACAGTAGTTTGCAGCTTGGAGGAGTAACAAGCTTCAGTTGTATAGGGAATGAGGAATAAGAGACAGATGGAGAAAGATCCCACAAACAGTAATGAGATAAATGATCAGTTTATCTACTCTGATGATGGTGCTTGAGAAACAAATGTTGGGCAGGACACAAGGAAAACTCACCAGCTCTTCAAATAATGGGATCTTTATTTACACCTCAATACACAGAATTGCTAAAAGGATTACATATATTAATAAATGCTCAGGTATAAACTCTTCTTAAATTCTACAATGTTAACTTAATTTTCTCTTTTAAATTCTGACCAATCTCATCTGCACCTGGAGCATTTTCTGTTTTAATTAACATTTCCAGCATGTGCCGTCTTTATTTCATAAACGTACTTATTTCTTGAATAAAACAGCCATGGTCGACAAAAAAGGTGAGAGATAATAAAAAAACTAAAGGAAAGAGCATATAAAAGTGCAAAGAATAGTGTAAATCCAGGGACTGAGATATAAAGAACATCAAAGGAAAACAAAAATAGTAAGAGCTGCAAAAAGAGAGAACGAAAAGAAACTTGAAGAATATCAAGATTAAGGCAAAAAGTATTTACAATTATATTAGAAGAGAAAGGGTAGCCAAGGGTAATGAGGACCCTTAAAAAAAAAAGTTAACGTAAGCAAGAAAACAGTATTTGAAAAATAATAGTACAAAAAAAAACTGACAAATCCCCAGGATCTGATGGTTTCCGCCCTAGGGTTTTAAAGGACGAATGTGAGGAAAGTTTAGATGCTTTAGCCATATTCTTCCAAAGCTTTCTTGATTCAGGAATTGTCTTTTTAGATTGGAAAATTGCAAATATGACTCCATTATTTAGGAATGGAGAGAGAAAAACCAAAAATTATAGATCTGTTAGTCTAACATCTGTTGTGTGGAAGTTATTGGAATCTATAATTAAGGACAAAGTGACTGTGCACTTAGATAAATTTGAGCAGATTAGAGAAAGCCAACATGGATTAGTAACATGTAGGTCATGTCTAACGAACCTAACTGAATAGGTTTATTACTGTAATATTGGTGTTCATTTCAGCACCATCTGAAAACTATTAGTCACAATTTGAAAATGGAAAATCAGGAAAGCTGTAATTTTCATTTCAAGTCTTCTCGTTGTTGCCAATTTACTTTGTGCACAAAAACGCAGATGATGGCAAGAAATAAGGAACAAAAGCAGCTCCAAAAAGTTGATTTCATAATTCTATTAGAAACAGAGTGAATGCTTGAACCGTTGGCAAATACGGCCACTAATCCAGAAATAAATGAACTAATATAGATATGGATCCGCTTAATTTTTCAAAATCAGTTCAACTTCCACATGCAAATGAATATACTAATCATCAAAATAGGCATGGGAGGGAGAAAGAAAGCCTCTGGATACCATTCTATGCTAAAGGGTAGGCTACAGGAGAACCTGTATAGTAACTTAATAATAAACAGCTGGATAAGAAAGTTTGTACCTCACAAACCATTTGCCTTAAGAAGGTTAACGGTAAAGTGGAATGCCCTGTGACATACTTTATTTGAAAGTTCTAAACACTTCCAACAGAGTTCCACATGAAAGACTTCTAATTAACTTAAAAGCCCTGAAATCCAGGGAAGAACAAGGACTGAATAAGAAAGTGGTTTTAAAAAAAATCAAAATCCCTCAAACATGTAAAATCAGACTTGGGAAGGCAGACTGGGTTTCCAAAGCAGTCAATGTTTCAGTATTGCCAACACTCGCAATCCGATCGCGAAAGGCGCGATTTCATAGTGAAATAAGGCTTCATTCGTGAGGAAACGCCTAAATCTTGATTTTTATGCTGATTTACGCATGCACGGAAAATATGCGATTTGCCGTTCGGCAGGGAACGGCTTTTTCTCGGCCCGTTAGAAATGGCAGCGGCCTCTAAGTGAGTGAGTGACTAGTGGATGACGGGCTCAACTGTTCACGGCAGCAAGCTGAGGGGCGGCGGCAGGAGCGACTGCCATTTTTAAATTAGCGCGAGCGGCCCGGCCCAAATGTGAGCCCGAGATACCTGGGCCTATTGAGCCACCTCCCTAAAGATCACTCCTTGACTCCACACCGCAACACAGGTATAGTGGGGGCATTATGGAGCGAGGGCAGTTAGCCTTCGAAAGTACCTACATCGCCGCTACCTCCCGGAGCTGTCCATTCAACTGTTACAGGGCAGTACAAGATGACGGAGGCCAAAGTCGGCAAGAAGGTACAACGGTGCTGTACGGACAGGCAGATGAAATTAGGTGTTGGCCTTCGCTTGGGAATTATCTTTTCTGTTGTCATTTTTAAGCGGCTCCTATGGCCTATTACTTTTGGTGCAGGAATTGAAAGAGGAATGCCTATGCTAACTGCTAGAATGATTTCTAGTTTGTCAAAGACCAATCGCCTTTGGATGATTTTCTCAGACTCTGTACTTACTGTACAGTACCAGTTTCCCGTGGTTCAATTCTGCCTGTGGTGCTTGTAATAGTGATTCTTATTGCTTCTCAAACTTCATTTCTCAAACTTGTACATTAGAATTGTCATTAATAAAAAGAGCTAACGGCTCCTAAAACAAAGCTGTTTGCCTTTGCCCGGGCAATCAGCTTGGTGGCTTGGGGAGGGGAGGGGTACAGCAGCAGCAGCAGGGTATCTAGGCCGCTGGAGACTGATGGGGTTGATGAGTTCAGCAAGTGCGCTGCTCGTCTTCCCAAGATGGAGAGTCCGGTCTTAAGCGCACAAGGTAGGGATACAACTCACTCTATTGACTGTGTTGTGTATGTCTTATAATTTATTGAAGCAGACCTGGTGCGGTACGGTGTTTGCAGAGTCAGGGGCAGCAGTCACTGCAAACATGAGATAATCTCATTCGCCACCCATGTTAAAACCTACAATTTCTTCAGATAATAGCTTACTGACTGTGCAAAATTCTACATATGCAGTTGGATTGGAACCATTGCTGCTATATGGATTTATATTTTGATTTTGCTTGTAGCACAAACAATGCTTCAATAAATTAACAGCCATTTTAACACCTAATTTCAATCTTTCTTGTTCTGCCATGGTTTAATTACACTTGTACATTGAAGAATGCTGAACACTGGCTTACAGGTTAGGTTATCTCAAAGAAGGAAATTAATTGGCCAGAAGTCGATATCAGCAACAACTTGCATTTATATAGCACTTTAGAAGTAGTAAAACGCCCCAAGGCGCCTCACAGGAGTGATTATTAAACAAAATTTGACACCGAGCCACATGAGATATTAGGGCAGGTGCCAAAAAGCTCAGACAAAGAGGTAGGTTTCAAGGAGCATCTTAAAGGAGGAGAGAGGTAAAGAGGTTTAGGGAGGGAATTCCACAGCTTAGGGCCAAGGTAGCTGAAGGCACAGACATCACTGGTAGGGCGATTAAAATTGGCAATGCACAAGAGGAATGAATTGGAGGAGGGCAGAGATCTTGGAAGGTTATAGCACTTTAGAAGTAGGTTAGGTTTCACAAAGAGTAACTGTTGAAAGCAAAGCGAGGCCGGTGTGAGAGTGATGAGACAGCAGGGCCACTGATCCATGTACTCCTGCTCCTATTTCTTATATTCGTATGTCAGTAATCAGTTAATGACGGCCGAAAGTGCTCCTGTCCGGGAAAGCACTTCTTGTCCGGGAGCAAAGGTCAGTGAGAAGTTAAACTAATATGGCAGGGGGATGGGAACCAATACAGGGAGACAGAGGGAAACAAAAAGGAGACAAAAACAAAAGACAGAAAAGAGATGAGTAAAAGTGGAGGGCAAAGAAACCAAAGGCAAGAAACAAAAAAGGCCACTGAATATAAAAGGGCTGCAGGAGGGGTAAAAACTAAAAATCATGGTTTAAAATGTAGGATGAAAACACTCTACCTAAATGCACGCAGCATTAGAAATAAAGTAAATGAGTTGACGGCACAAATCATTACAAATGGGTATGATTTGGTGGCCATTACAGAGACATGGTTGCAAGGTGGCCAGGACTGGGAATTAAACGTACAGGGGTATCTGACGATTCGGAAAGATAGGCAGGAAGGGAAGGGAGGTGGGGTAGCTCTGTTAATAAGGGATGATATCAGGGCAGTTGTGAGGGATGATATTGGCTCCAGTGAACAAAATGTTGAATCATTGTGGGTGGAGATTAGAGATAGTAAGGGGAAAAAGTCACTGGTCGGCGTAGTTTATAGGCCCCCAAATAATAACTTCATGGTGGGGTGGGCAATAATCAAGGGAATAATGGAGGCATGTGAAAAAGGAACGGCAGTAGTTATGGGGGATTTTAACCTACATATCGATTGGTCAAATCAAATCGCAGGGGGTAGCCTGGAGGAGGAATTCATAGAATGCATACGGGATTGTTTCTTAGAACAGTATGTAACAGAGCCTACAAGGGAGCAAGCCATTTTGGATCTGGTCCTGTGTAATGAGACAGGAAAAATAAACGATCTCCTCGTAAAAGATCCTCTCGGAATGAGTAATCACAATATGGTTGAATTTGTAATACAGATTGAGGATGAGGAAGTTGTGTCAGAAACGAGCGTACTATGCTTAAACAAAGGGGACTACAGTGGGATGAGGGCAGAGTTGGCTGAAGTAGACTGGAAACAAGGACTAAACGGTGGCACAATTGAGGAACAGTGGAGGACTTTTAAGGAGCTCTTTCAAAATGCGCAACAAAAATATATTCCAGTGAAAAAGGGCGGCAAGATAAGAGATAACCAGCCTTGGATAACCAAGGAAATAAAGGAAAGTATCAAATCAAAGACCAATGCGTATAAGGTGGCCAAGGTTAGTGAGAAACTAGAGGATTGGGAAGATTTTAAGCAACAGCAAAGAATGACTAAAAAAGCAATAAAGAAAGGGAAGATAGATTACGAAGGTAAACTTGCGCAAAACATAAAAACAGATAGTAAAAGCTTTTACAGATATATAAAACGGAAAAGAGTGACTAAAGTAAATGTTGGTCCCTTAGATGATGAAAAGGGGGATTTAATAATGGGAAATGTGGAAATGGCTGAGACCTTAAACAATTATTTTGCTTCCGTCTTCACAGTGAAAGACACAAAAACCATGCCAAAAATTGCTGGTCATAGGAATGTGGGAAGGGAGGTCCTTGAGATGATCACTATCACTAGGGAGCTAGTGCTGCACAGACTAATGGGATTGAAGGTAGACAAGTCCCCTGGTCCTGATGAAATGCATCCCAGGGTATTAAAAGAGATGGCGGAAGTTATAGTAGATGCATTTGTTATAATCTACCAAAATTCTCTGGATTTTGGGGAGGTACCAGCGGATTGGAGAGCAGCTAATGTAACGCCTCTGTTTAAAAAAGGGGGCAGGCAAAAGGCAGGTAACTATAGGCCGGTTAGTTTAACATCTGTAGTGGGGAAAATGCTTGAAACTATCATTAAGGAAGAAATAGCGGGACATCTGGATAGGAATAGTGCAATCAAGCAGATGCAGCATGGATTCATGAAAGGGAAATCATGTTTAACTAACTTACTGGAATTCTTTGAGGATATAACGAGCATGGTGGATAGAGGTGTACCGATGGATGTGGTGTATTTAGATTTCCAAAAGGCATTCGATAAGGTGCCACACAAAAGGTTACTGCAGAAGATAGAGGTACGCGGAGTCAGAGGAAATGTATTAGCATGGATAGAGAATTGGCTGGCGAACAGAAAGCAGACAGTCGGGATAAATGGGTCCTTTTCCGGTTGGAAATCAGTGGTTAGTGGTGTGCCACAGGGATCAGTGCTGGGACCACAACTGTTTACAATATACATAGATGACCTGGAAGAGGGGACAGAGTGTAGTGCAACAAAATTTGCAGATGACACTAAGATTAGTGGGAAAGCGGGTTGTGTAGAGGACTCAGAGAGGCTACAAGGAGATTTGGATAGGTTAAGCGAATGGGCTAAGGTTTGGCAGATGGAATACAATGTATGAAAGTGTGAGGTCATCCACCTTGGGAAAAAAAAACAGTAAAAGGGAATATTATTTGAATGGGGAGAAATTACAACATGCTGTGGTGCAGAGGGACCTGGGGGTCCTTGTGCGTGAATCCCAAAAGGTTAGTTTGCAGGTGCAGCAGGTAATCAGGAAGGCAAATGGAATGTTGGCCTTCATTGCGAAAGGGGTGGAGTACAAAAGCAGGGAGGTGTTGCTGCAACTGTACAGGGTATTGGTAAGGCCACACCTGGAGTACTGCGTGCAGTTTTGGTCACCTTACTTAAGGAAGGATATACTAGCTTTGGAAGGGGTACAGAGACGATTCACTAGGCTGATTCGAGAAATGAGGGGGTTACCTTATGATGATAGATTGAGTAGACTGGGTCTTTACTCCTTGGAGTTCAGAAGGATGAGGGGTGATCTTATAGAAACATTTAAAATCATGAAAGGGATAGACAAGATAGAGGCAGAGAGGTTGTTTCCATTGGTGGGGGAGACTAGAACTAGGGGGCACAGCCTCAAAATACGGAGGAGCCAATTTAAAACCGAGTTGAGAAAGAATTTCTTCTCCCAGAGGGTTGTGAATCTGTGGAATTCTCTGCCCAAAGAAGCAGTTGAGGCTGGCTCATTGAATGTTTTCAAGTCAAAGATAGATAGATTTTTAAGCAATAAGGGAATTAAGGGTATGGGGAGAGGGCGGGTAAGTGGAGCTGAGTCCACGACCAGATCAGCCATGATCTTATTGAATGGCGGAGCAGGCTCGAGGGGCTAGATGGCCTACTCCTGTTCCTAATTCCTATGTTCCTATGTTCCTAGAAGTCAGGATGGGAAAAGAAATAGTAACTCGCCATTTTTTTACCAAATCACATGATTTTTAAAAGTTTGTCTCGTGATTTAGGAGATGCTGGGGTTTGCATTACTGGTGTTTGGACTCTTATTTCAAAACTACAGGTATGATACTGAAAACAACTTCAGCTCAAATGAGTGTCAACAAGCACATCAGTACCAATAAAGTTATATTTGATTGTCATACTTGTAAAGTCTACAAATTGGGTCTTTACATCTAACTCAACCAAATTTGTTAATGACTCAAACACAGAAAAGAGCAGCAGAAATAAATGATGCA
Organism: Pristiophorus japonicus; assembly: GCF_044704955.1. Classification (NCBI taxonomy): domain Eukaryota; kingdom Metazoa; phylum Chordata; class Chondrichthyes; family Pristiophoridae; genus Pristiophorus; species Pristiophorus japonicus. Next base: position 24,767,708 of record NC_091991.1, on the reverse strand, counting down.
GCTGAAAATATGCATGTGTTTGGATTAGTTATGCAGCTGGGCAGACGTCCAGCAAATGAAATTTAATACTGATAAATGGGGAAGTATTGCACAAAGGTTGAAATCAAAGTGTGTCACGCGTTTGTTCTTCAGTATGACCCAGCTACTCAGTGCCCAACCAGATGAACCATTGGTTGGTAGACACCCTGGACATAAAACTCCTCCTGCTTGGAAAGGAAGCATGCCTTCTTTGAAAAGGTGCGTCTAAAAATGTGTGTGTGGGGGCCGGATTTTAACCCCCAAACAGGGTGGGTTGGGATCATGTAATGAGCTAAAGTATTAAAATCTTAATCCCGACCAGAACCCGCCTCCAACCCCACCACTTCCAGTTTTAACGGAGGCTGGGGGGCGGGGGGGGGGGGGGAGCAGGCAACCAACCCGCTCCCAAGGAGGCGGATCGTCCATTTAAATATTATAAATAAGCTGGCCTGCCTCAGGTTTCACCATCATTTTAAATTTAACTGTATCTGGTCGGGTTTTGCAGACCTCATGGAACCCGCCAGCTAATGAAAGGTGAGGACTGCGGGATCCAGGAGGCAAGTGCCTTTACACTTACTGCCTGGATCCGGAGTCCCTGCCTAACCCAACACCAGCAATCGGAGACCCCACATGACCCCCGCCCCCCCCCCCCCCACCCCCGCAACAAGGCCTCCGATTTCCAACCCCCACCATGCTCCTTCAACGCCCCGATTTCATCTGCCTCCCCACTGTGCTCCTCCGTTATATAGCCCGTTCCGAGCCCCACGAGTAGTCAGGAGGGTCGACTACCTGCCGTCAGGGGTCTGCCGCACGAGAGTGCTCCCTGCTGATTCACTCTCCAGGCTAGCCTCGATGGGAACGACATGCAATAACAGGCTGTGCTACTGAAGTGTCCTTAGTTGTAACAATGATTTTCACGCCTGTAGTAATCTCACATTTTCTTTATACGCCAATGGCATAAACAACAACAACTTGTATTTATATAGCACCTTTAACGCAGTAAAATGCCCCAAAGCACTGCACAGGAGTATTATGACACAAAGAATTTGACACCGAGCCACACAAGGATAAATTAGGGTAAGTGACCAAAAGCGTTGTCAAAGAGATAGATTTTAAGGATTGTCTTGAAGAAGGAAAGAGAGGTAGAGAGGTGGAGAGGTTTAAACAGGGAATTCCAGAGCTTAGGGCCTCGGCAACAGAAGACACGGAACACCAATGGTTGAGCGATTATAATCAGGGATGCTCAAAATGGCTGCAGTTACCCATTTGGGTTATTTACTTGTGATCAAATTCGTTGCAATGGACTGGGCATATTGGGCTCAAGTTTTGGCCTTAGTTGCTCCTATTTTTTTGCTCCTAGTTTAGAAGGGAGCATCTTAGAAATTGCAATTCTCGGCATTTAGTTTGCTCCCGTACTCGTGAATTAGAATAGTTCCATTTTAGAACAGATTTTTTTTTCCAAAAGGGGGCGCTTCCAGCCACTTAGGCCTGTTTTGCAAGTTTAGGCAGCGAAAACTTACTCCAAATTAACTTAGAATTGAGCAAATGTAGATTTTTGTACGCTCAGAAAAACCTTACCTACAACTTATAAATCAGGCTTAGGGAACAAGAGATCGGGGGTGGGGGAGGTTACAAACATTAAACACTTAACAGCAAATGAAATTTAATACTGATAAATGGGGAAGTATTGCACAAAGGTTGAAATCAAAGTGTGTCACGCATTTGTTCTTCAGTATGACCCAGCTACTCAGTGCCCAACCAGATGAACCATTGGTTGGTAGACTCCCTGGACATAAAACTCCTCCTGCTTGGAAAGGAAGCATGCCTTCTTTGGAAAGGTGCATCTAAAAATGTGTGTGGGGGGGGATTTTAACCCTTAAACAGGGTGGGTTGGGATCATGTAATGAGCTAAAGTGTTAAAATCTTAATCCCGACCAGAACCCGCCTCCAATCCCACCACTTCCAAGGTGAGGGTGAGCGAGGAGCGAGGGGAAAGGGGAGGGAGCGAGGGGAAAGGGGAGGGAGCGAGGGGAAAGGGAGAAGGGGAGAGGCGGGGGGGGGGGGGGGAAGGAGAGGGGGAGGCTGAATGGGCCCCACCGACGAGAGGAACCCGGGCCAAAGAATTCGGGCGGGGCCCGCCGCCAGCAAGATGCCGGGTGGGTGGGCCCCGCCGACGAGTGGAAGCCGGGCCGACGAAGACTTCGGGCGGGGCCCGCCCCCAGCAGGATGCCGGGCGGGCCCCGCCCCGCCGAGGACATGGAGGGAGTGAGAGGAGGGGCAACGGGTGAATGGGAGGTTGGGGGAGCTGAACGGGGGGAGGGGGGGCGGGGAGAGAGAGAAAGAGAGCTAGAGCTGAACAGGAGGGAGGGAGGCCCAAGTCCGATTTTCGCCCGGTGGACCCATTCGGCCAGGGCTATTGGCAGCGTGCTTCGGGCCCCTCCCATGCAGCCTCGGGGGCGAGGAGCTCTCGCGCGCATGTGCAGAGGTCCCGGCACTGTTTTCAGCGCCGGGACCTGGCTCTGCCCTCCACGCGTTCTGCTGCGCTGTGCCAAGGGCCTGGATCGACCGGACGGAGGGGAGAATACCAAGGTAAATAATAGGCACCGTTCTGTTCTAAAAAGTCGGCGCACCACACGAAGATTTACTGTTCTAACCCTGGGGGCAAACTTGGGCCCATTGCTTCTTCTCTCAGCTACCAAGCTTTTTGCACTGTTTTTCTTGAGGGTTTCAGTACTGTGATTTTTTTGTATTTTTGTACATTGAATACCACTGACAAATTCACAGATGTGGTAAATAATCATTTGTATTAATTCTCAGGATGTGGGCATCACTGGAAATGCCAGCATTTATTGCCCATCCCTAACTGCCCTGAGAAGGTGGTAGTCGGCCTTGTTTTTAATTTTAAAAGTCTAAATTGTCATAACATTTTGCAAAATGATAAGATATAAATCAACATCAAAATACTGCTTAAATATGGTGGTTATGAATGTTTTTCCTGATGTCGTAACAATAAGGAATTTTGCTGATAACAGGAGGAAAAGAAATGATGAACTATTCCAGAACAAGACCTGTATATACTTGGGGTGGGGTGTGCAAACCACATGAATAATATGGCACATTTCACATCAAACTTTAAAAAGGGGCAGTATCCCAGTAGATTTGCCTCATTTGGATGCTAACTAATTCAGCTGCATATCAAAGTTCAACAACTTATGAATTTACATATTTTGAGCTTAGATTTTTTTCAAGTTAATAAAAACATTTAACAATTCCGTATTTGAACGGGAAACAGCCAGTAACACAGCAAATATTGTCAACACACGTTAGCATTAAGTAGTAGATCTTACTGTCATCAAAAACTCCAGCATGTGCGAGCAGTATGGTGGTGATTCTGGGGTCCTTTTCCAGTTGCATGATGTGCTTACTCTCATTGGAGAGAAGAGTGCAAACATTAATTGCAAAATCCACTTCATTAGGGAGTCCAGACATAAGGGAAAGCACCAGTTTATTGTAGTCACTAAGTGTGACAAACTCTGTATTAAGTCCATAGCTTTGTCGGATATATTCTAAAAGAAAAAGAAGCCATTTAGCACAATTAAAAATTCAGTTTAAAGTTATCAGAGCAACAGTTAGAATGAATAGATTTAAACGGTTTAATATTTTCTCAACACAAATAAATTGATATGTTAAACCCTTCTTCAATAAATTCCTTCCATGAATTTTAAACTCAAGAGGGGGGGGAAAAAAAACTAATTGAAAATGTTCTTAACTACATGTAATAAGAACTTAATAGGAACTGGAACAGGCCATTTAGTCCTTCGACCTTGATCCGCCATTCTACAAAATCATGGCTGATCTTCTACCTCAACTCCACTTTCCTGCACGATTCCTTAATTCCCAAAACTTTATCGACCTCTGTCTTGAATATACTCACAACTGAGCATCCACAGTTCCCTGGGGTAGAGAATTCCAAAGATTCACAACCCTTTGAGTGAAGTGATTTCTCCTCATCTCAGTCCTAAATGGTCGACCCCTTATTCTGAGAATGTGACCCCGTGTTCTAGGTTCCCCAACCAGGGGAAATATGTTCTCAACATTAACCCGATCAAGCCCCTTAAGAATTTTATTGGTTTCAATTAGATCGCCGCTCATTCTTCTAAACTCGAGGGAATATAGGCCTAGTCTACACAATCTCTCCTTATGAGAAAACCCCTCATCCCAGGAACCAGTCTAGTGAAACTTCCTTGCACTCCCTCTAAGGCAAGTATGTCTTTCTTTCGGAAATGAAACCAGAACTGCACACAGTACTCCAGGTGTGGCCCCACCAATTCCCTGCATAATTGTAGTAAGACTTCTTTACTCAAATACTCTAATCCCTTTGTAACAAAAGCTAACATATCATTTGATTTCCTAATTGCTTGTTGAATCTACATGTTAACTTTCTGTAATTAATGTATAAGGACACTGTAGAATTTACCAATATTACGCAAAGATTCCTTGTACCTTTCCCCTGCAGAGGAGAAGAATCCCTTTCTGGGCTTTTAAAATGGAAGAAAAAAAAACTTCGGGACACAAATGAGTTTTAAAGGGGGAGACGAAGCCTGAAGGGTTTAAAAGGGGATGCATTCATGGAGACCTCCCTTCCCCGCCCCCCCCCCCCACCCCCACCCCACCCCACAGTGTTTGGACTCATCGGAAAGGGAATTTAATTTGTAACTATTTACCAGAAAGTCTGAAATCCTAAAGTGGAAGAAACTACGAACTTTAATCAAATTTGGGATTTTTAAAAGATGAATGTTGGGTCGGCAAGAAAAGGGGTGGGGTCCATCGCTAAAGGGCCAGTTTGGACATTGGAGCTAATCAAATTGTCTGGGAACGGTTTACTCTCGAAAACTTGCCCCAAGAAAGCAAAAGCATTCAAACAATCGACCATGGAGGAAACAGTATCACCCCACCCAGAGGACCCAAATGTCACATACATATTCCAACACCTTTTCAACAGGCATAGAAATATCTGGCTCAGGCCAGACTAGCACAATGGGCAAGAGCTCACCAACTTTGAAAAGCCTATTAATGCCAGATTAAAACCACTTAATCAAGTTTCAGTTAGCTGGGCTGCAAAATCGAAACAAAGAGCTGAGCTAGATTTGATGGAAGATAAGGAAGCCTGTTTTAGTATAATTGAAGCCTGTTCTGGCAGTTAGGAGTGCTTCTAGAGACACTATTAAGTTAGCAGTCTCGTTGCATAAGTTCTACACCAGCCTCGAAAAGTGGGACCCCGAAACATCGACGAAAGGAATCTCTAAAACCCAGAAGGACAGCACCACGACAGCAAACAGGCTTTCAAAACGACTATCGGAAAGTTGCAGACAATCGCGACCAACTAAACAGTCAACCGGAACCAACCCAACAAAACTGAGGAAAAGATGAAGATTTTTCCACTCTACAAGCTGGTCCTACGCTACCAAGGGGTACAGACTACAGAACGTGGACAACTAAGGTGAACCCTGGAGTTGGAACTGTCAAAAGGGGATTGGTGAGCATGGCCCCTGAAACCCCAGAGCTATAACTTAGTTAGTTAGGGGAATTGGGGGGGGGGGGGGAGAGAAGGCTGGGATAACTTGTGTAAATGTATCTGCATTCTCCTCTTTACCCCATTTAGAGTTTAAGCTGTATTCTTTTCCCCACAGGCTGTAATTTGACATTTTATTCAATGTGTTGTACCCCTCAGTGTGTATTGGTATTAACATTGTGTGTGTTATTAAAGGTGTGCCTTTTTACTTCTTTTTAAACACAATAAAGCCATACCTGCTTCCTACCTTGAAACCGATTGTCTGTCCAAGCCTGTCACAGTCCCTTCATAATTCCAGTGTCTAGAACCAAGGGTATGGGAGCGATTTGGAACCGCTCATATAAGGTCAGAAGGGAAAGCTGACCCCCTGAAAACCACTCCTTACAACACCCAGGTCCCTCTAAATGTAATCATTTCCCAGTCTCTCACCATTCAGAAAATATTCTGTTTTTTTATTTTTCCTACCAAAGTAGATAACTTCCCCACATTGTATTCCATTTGCCATGTTCTTGCCCACTCAGTCAACCTATCTGTATCTCTCTGCAGCCTCTTTGCATCCTCCTCATAGCTTACTTTTCCATCTAACTTTGTATCATCAGCAAACTTGGATACGTTACACTCAGTCCCTTCATCTAGACATAGAAACATAGAAAATAGGTGCAGGAGCAGTCCATTCGGCCCTTCGAGTCTGCACCACCATTCAATATGATCATGCAACTTCAGTCCTACTTTTGCCTTCTCTCCATACCTCCTGATCCCTTTAGCCGTAAGGGCCACATCCAACTCCTTTTTGAATATATCCAACAAACTGGACTCCACAACTTTTTGTGGTAGAGAATTCCCTAAGTTCACAATTCTCTGGGCGAAAAAGTTTCTCCTCATCTCGGTCCTATATGGCTTACCCCTTATCCTTAGACGGTGACCCCTGGTTCTGGATTTCCCCAACATCGGGAACATTCTTCCTGCATCTAACCTGTCCAATCTGTCAGAATTTTATATGCTTCTGAGATCCCCTCTCATTCTTCTAAATTTCAGTGAATATAAGCCTAGTCGATCCAGTCTTTCTTTATATGTCAGTCCTGCCTTCCCAGGAATCAGTCTGGTGAACCTTCGCTGCACTCCCTCAATAGCAAGAATATCCTTCCTCAGATTAGTAGACCAAAACTGCACACAATACTCAAGGTGTGGTCTCACCAAGGCCTTGTACAACTACAGCAAGACCTCCCTGCTCCTATACTCAAATCCTCTCGCTATGAAGGCCAACATGCCATTTGCTTTCTTAACTGCCTGCTGTACCTGCATGCCTACTTTCAATGAATAATGTACCATAACACCCAGGTCTCGTAGCACCTCCCCTTTTACTAATTTGTCACCATTCAGATAATAATCTGCCTTCCTGTTTTTGCCACCAAAGTGGATAACCTCACATTTATCTATCCTAGCCAATTCATGTCTCATACCATCGAAGTTATCCAAGTCATTAATATAGATTGTAAATAGCTGAGGCCCAAGCACTGATCTTTACAGTACCCCACTAGTTACAGCCTGCCAACCTAAAAAGAATCCCATTTATTCCTACTCTCTATTTTCTGTCCATTAACCAATCCTCAATCCATGCCAATAGATTACCCCCAAATCCCTTGAGTGCTAATTTTGTGTAATAACCTCTTATGTGGCATCTTACCAAATGTTTTTCGAAAATCCAAATACACGACATCCACTGGTTCCCCCATATCCAAAAGTTTTGTGAAGACCTTTCTGGCAACATTTTCAATTAGCAACATAGTTAGGTTGGTAGTTACCACTCCAACTAGTTTATGCACAAATAAATCCTACTCTGCACCACCATTGCTGTGCTTCTAAACAGTTTTATGATAGTAAAGAGAGGATTGAGAGAAGAAAATAGCCAAACAAAAGACATTTGCTGACCTCAGTGATTACTACTTTCCTTAACATTAAAAATGCTGGTGTAAACAGTACTCTACGATCTTTATAAAACATATGTAAGTGCTCTACACTTTGAGGTGAAAGTAAATTACTTCTGTAATTTCTCAAGCCTCTGCTAAGCAATTATTTTTTCTGTCAGTTTTTAAATACTTTCCAACAGAAATGCAGCAACAGATATTTCTGTAACAGAATGTTATATTTAATGAAAATACATTTGCATATTGTGCCCAAAACTGAGAGCGTGGAGCATCACATGGGATTACAGTATGGGGTATTGTTAATTCAAATACCAAAGAGCTCAACCATGCACTGAACAAGCAAACTGTATTCTTATGTCACACATTTGTCCATTGAAGATAAAAGGCTGCAATTTAATCAACTATACAGCATTTCACGGGGTGCAAACTTAATAGGTGACTTAAAATTGAAGCAGGTTTCATTGTTGCGTGCACTACGCATATCCTGCCCCATATGGCAGCTTGTAGAGAAAACACATATATCGACCAGTAAATGGATAAGGATGGCTAGCTTCATGCCAGAATCCATCCATTACAACATTTAGAAAGATGAGGTCAGACCAACAATTGATCGCATGATAGTATGGCCCAGAGGTCATGTGCTCAAATCACACCATGGCAAGGTGTGAAGCAGAATTCAATAAATCTGGTGATTTATGTGCCAACACCAGAAAAAAAACCATAAACTGACTCCATCATCATATGTTCTTCATGGCAAAGAACCTGCCACACCTACCCAGCCTGGTCTACATATACTAATGCTTCCTCTAAATATTACCTTGGGTGTGCGGCCTGTTTCCATATTTACGAAAGGCTATACTTGCTTTGGAGGCAGTTCAGAGAAGGTTCACAAGGTTGATTCCAGAGATGAGAGGGTTGACTTATGAGGAAAGGTTGAGTAGGTTGGGTCTCTACTCATTGGAATTCAGAAGAATGAGAGGTGACCTTATCGAAACGTGCAAGATTGAGGGAGCTTGACAAGGTGGATGCAGAGAGGATGTTTCCACTGACAGGGAAGACTAGAACTAGAGGGCATAATCTTAGATTAAGGGGCCGCCCATTTAAAACTGAGATGAGGAGAAATTTCTTTTGGTTGTGGATCTGTGGAATTTGCTGCCTCAGAGAGCTGTGGAAGCTGGGACATTGAATAAATTTAAGACAGAAATAGACAGTTTCTTAAGCGATAAGGGGAAAAGGGGTTATGGAGAGCGGGCAAGGAAGTAGACCTGAGTCCATGATCGGATCAGCCATGATCGTATTAAATGGCGGAGCAGGCTCGAGGGGCCTTCTGTTTATTTAAATGCATGGTACCTTTAGATTTGCAGTGCGGCCGCACATGCACAGTATCTTCAACAGGACAGCTTGCGAGAGGCCTGTGCGATACCTTCAGATTGCTGCCAGGCCACGCACAGCTTACAGGCAACATTGCATATGACCCTAGTCCACACTATTTGGTTGACTCTTAATGCCATCTGAAGTGGCCTAACAAGCCACTCCATAATCAGGACAACTAGGGATGGAAACTAAATGCAGTTTGGCCAGGCTGCCCACATCCTGAAAATAAAATTTTCTGATGACGACATGAGAAACAGTAGCACAAGAGTCATTGAAACTTGGGGAAAACTGAGAATAATAGAATAAAAATCAAGGGAAATTTAAACATTTTCACCCTTTTCTAACAGTTAAAAATCAGAAGAACTATTTTATGATGGAGGAAAAAAAGTTATGCAAAGGTACCAAGCTATTTTACAAAGCTACTTTTTGTGGAGAGACATTGCCCTCCAGAGGTTAAATTAATTTACTCTCACCAACTAACAGATTAGGTCTAAATTTAACACCGTTGCACCCATTTTCCAGGCTTAAAACAGGGGCAACAATAATTAATTTTGCATGATAGATCCGCGCCTGATCTGCATAGGTGTTTTGCCAAGTTGGTTGGGGCCTTTCTTTATTCGGCCCTGAGGGCCACCTGAAATGAGGTCAGGCCTCATTTCAATAATGCAATGAGGCTCCCGCGCTCTTTTCTGACTCGAATTTGTAAATTAATTTGTCCCAGTCAGAGCTTGTGATGTGTGCTAGTCCATCTTCGCTGGCCCTCCTGATCTCCACCTCCCCTTCCACCCTCCACTTGCCCCAGGCCTCAGTACGGGGCAAAATAGTAATACTCCGACAGGTGCACTGCGTTGGGGTGCCTAATTGGCTACCCACAGCTTGCCCGATTTATTCTGATGAGGCCCGAAGACAAATTTAGTTTGTTCTTCGGGCTTGTCCGTTCCAGCACGCCATCGCTGCGCACCACTGTAATTGCACCTGGTTTGTGCAACTAAGGAATTTGGACCCAATAAATCTTTTTCTAAGCCACACATAAATAAAGACTACTGCAAGAGAGCATCCACAGCTGTTTTCTATTGAATTCCAAAGTAGAATACAAAACCAGGAGTCAACTCCAGAAGCAGTAACAAAATTCTGACAGTGCCAATATGTGTTACATCATTGGACTGCCAACCTTTTTCTCATGACTCCAAAAAGCAGGTTAACACGCACAAATACATTGAGTTATCACATCTTTATTGCGCAGTTTACCCGGAAGAAAGTCTCCCATGTTACCTAGATTACATGCATAAACAGAAAATGGAAAAAAGTTTACAGTAATTAAATGGAAAAAATAAGCAAAGTCACTTATTTACACCACATTTTAACAGCTTTGACATTACATGTAGAATAAGGAAAAATTCTCTAGTATACTATTCCTGTTCAATTTTTGAAGCAATTGAGAATTTTAGCTGAATTTGCATCAGTACTAATCATCCACCCACTCGATATTATCTGAGTAGTGAATTCTTTGCAGAACTTCAAAATCTATAGTGCACAAGAAGCTGTGAATTTTGTTTTGTTGGGCCTTGTTTAAGAACAAGTGATCTAACTAACTCCCACTCTGATATCTCCGTCCTCGGACTCCTGCACTGTTCCAATGAAGCTCAGCAGCGTAAGCTCGAGGAACAGCACCTCAACTTTTGTTTAGGCACTTTGCAGCCTTCTGGACTCAACATCAAGTTTAACAATTTCAGATCATAACCTCTGCCCATCTCTGAATTTTAGGTGAACCAAAAAAGTCAAATTGCAGCTGTGAAGAAATAATGAAATAACTCCTCCTTCAGAATATTAATTCCTCACAGATATACCCAATTGCCAACTCCTTAATTGGAGTTTATATTAAGTAAATTGGTTGTATATGATCACACGGATAGAGAGATGGTTGGATGACAATGGCAAGATTTGGAGTGAAAATAAGTTTCTGATGTTCCACAGGGCTCTTTGTTTGGATCACTCTTGTTTATATATTGTTTAACTGCCAGGCAATAGGCACCACATGCTGCCTTTCTAGTCATGGAATTCAGAAGCTCTCTGCTGGCACCAAATATTTCCAGCCATTACTTTCTCTCTGAACACCAACTGCCTTTCTGAAAAATTGGATTGTTGCATTGTTTGGTAATTCTCTAACAAATTTCCTACAAGACCATTGGAGAATTTCGGCATTTATAATTGCATGTTTGCTGTGATAATTAACTGTAATTACTGGTGTTATTATACTAGTGGAAGTTTAATTCTTCAAAGGAAATTGCTGAGGCATTGTGGATGCTGATTTGGTGCATCATGGCAGGCAAATCATTTCCACAAAATCAACTGGAAAAACTACAAGTGCCATTCCACCCACAACATGAAAGATGCAGATATCTAAGCTGCATTTTTTTTTAAAAAAAGGTGCATTGAGACAAACTTCCTTATAAAGTACTTAAGTTAATGATACAGTAAAACAACTGCTCAGATAAGCAGATAACATAATTATAATATAATATAATTCTCATTGCTTTTCCAAACGTTTATGGCACAGAGTGAGAGCAGTGGATTTCAAAATGATGATGCACAATGTAATGAACGCATCATTTACCACACAAAGATTTATTCTAGCTCTTTCCTTCATGTAGAAGATACTTAGGTTCATAAAACATTTTATTGTTCTGCTTAAACATATATTATGGAGATTTTGCAGCTGTTATGTGCTAAACTCCGCAAAAGGGCAATTTAATTACAGAACGTTTGATCTGAAATATTCCATATGGCCTGCATCAGTCTGCTTTTTTTTTTTAACCTTTATTTTAATCTTTTAAGTACTGGAAGTATAACAATTTTCAAAACACCCATCTTCAAAAATGATGTGTGTTATAAATTGGAATATAAAGTGCCACAGAATATTTAATGAAAATTGTAAAGTTGGTACATTTCTGATTTTGTTGCAGAACCAGTAGATCAGTAATATGATTTAACGATCACTTACCTGACAATATGTGCTGCTGGTAACTGTATGACGAAGGTACCCCACCAATAGGAACTGGTCCCCGTTGACCACCTGAACTAAACTCGTCATCATCCTCCCCAAAGTGATGTACCTTTTCATAAGCTTCAAGGTAACTGGAATAAATCAAAATATTATGAGCAGCAACAAACATGATCAGAAATATAGGATATTCAGCTTACAACTCAAGACCAAGCAATACATTTCTCAGCTATAAAATCAATATTCTCTTTTGCTGTCAAGATTGAACCTTTAAATTAATCTGAATATCGTGAACAAGTACCTCGTCATTTATTAGATTATTCTCCTTTGGTGTTGAGCCAAAATAACAAGTTTTACAATTGCTCAATATAACATTCAGCTAATAGAATGATTCGCAGCAGAATTGGCATCATAAGTCTCTTGTTCCAAAAGTTCATCGGTGCTTGAAGATAACAGCATTATAGAAATCCCAGAAATACTGTTACTGTAGATGTTTAGCTTTCAAAATAAATTTTCCAAGAAACATTGGAACATAATGTTTACGAGGAGATGTTGAATTATTTGTGAAGTATATTTGGAAAATTTATATTTATGTTTTAAGCAATAGCCTAGATATATGGATCGTGGCAGAGGTGCAGCGCATATTTTTGTGGCAGAGGAGCGGCGAGAAATCGTGGCGGAGGTGCGGCGAATGAGGATACGGGGCCCAGAAGAGCCCAGGGCACAGGGGCAGCACACACTGCAATGTGTGCGCGCACTAGGTCCATGCAGCAGAGCAGGTCTCCAGTCATTCTGGTTAACCCTTGCCACTGGATAAAGGCCTAGCTCTGTCAAGCCCATGTAGTGGCTGATGTGCAACGGTCACCACACATTAAAAAAAATCCACGCACAGGCATCTATCACTCCCTCAATTGGAGTTCAGGACTGGAACATCGGGTTCTTCATTGAAACATCTGTGAACTCATGTAGAAGCAAGTCATCCTCGTTCGAGGGACCGCCTACGATGAGATATATGGAGGGAGGGAGAGGAAACAAGGTTAACTGTATTTATACTTTTAAATATCAACATATTACATATTACAATCAAAACAAAAATCCCAATACATTCTAATAGGCTGCAAGAGAATCAGTCAAACCTCAATCAATCAATTGCATTATTTACTCAGAAGAAAGCTGCTTCATTGATTCTTTACTTTAATTCTCAAAGGACTTGGAAAATTGCCCTCAAAAAGGTTGAGGTTTCCTCACACATGCACACAAGGAGAGCCAAGAGAAATTGCAGCGCTCGTCCCCAAGCCAGAATTGGGATTTAGAAGTGAGCATCCTTTGCTCCGCTGATCTGTGGGACAAAGCAAGCTACTAAACACAGGACGCATTGCTTACAAAGCACTCAGCAATTCTGAGAGAGGCAGCTCAATGCTCTCCTCCCACCTGCAAACCTCTGCTATCATGGCTGAAGCTGGCCTGAAAAAAATATCAGTGCAGGTGATTTTGGTTGTTTAGCATTTGGAAAGGAAGATTTCTGTTCATGTGTGTTCATTACTGCTGGCAGTGGACACTTTCCAGGACATAATATTTAGTTTCCATACTAGATAGTAATAAAGTTTATTTTAAATATTTTCTCAGGTACAGGGGATCATTCTGCTTAAGGGATTCTAAACATTCTGTACCAAAGCGATTCCCTTTAGTGGACTTCACAGTAATGTTTCAATAAGTGTAGTTGACCGACTCACAAGTAACACTGTTCCCATCTGTTTGGAATCATATATTACAAGTTATCATGTAGTATATTCTTGACCCTGAACTTTAAACTATATCTGCAACTCATAATAGAGTGAGTGAGTGTGAGAGTGAGTGAGTGAGTGAGTGAGTGAGTGAGTGAGTGAGTGAGTGAGTGAGTGAGTGAGTGAGTGAGTGAGTGAGTGAGTGAGTGAGTGAGTGAGTGAGTGAGTGAGTGATAGATAGATCGCGGGCAAGAGATTTTTTTAAAGTTTCCATTTTACGTTTGTTGCTCTAAAAACTTCTAGTGCAGCTTTAAAACTTACTCATTACCAACATGTTTTAGTCATACTTCAATTTCAACTTTTGCTCAGTATGTGGAATCGCTTATAACAGGACAGTCTATTCTTGATCATTCAAAGCCACTAAGCAAAATTAATTATCCAATAATTTGAATTAAGTAATAGAAACATTAGACAGTGACCAGGGAAAGGGATGGAGTGGGTGCCTAATAAACAGAGAATGCTACCTGCCACTTGGCAGCCCACATTATCTAGGTCCTACTGTAGGCTGGCATTGGCTGCTTCATTATTAGAGTTGTGAATGGATCTGAATGATAATGAATGTATATATTGAGATGCACAAGGCATCATAGTTGTGTGGGACAGGCTGGATTGCCAGTGGATCTTTTCCTGTCTGTCATTGTTGATATGCACATCTCCATCTCTCTCCCCTTGCCCTTCACAAAAGGCAGGGTTTTTATGTTTAAATGCCTCATTTAAAAGAGCACCATTTTCTAGATGGTATATATATCATAAAATGCACAATTATTACATTGTTGTGCACAGTCAAACTTAGAACTGTCAACAGACCCAGCTTAATTGGCTAAACATAAGGTGCAAACAGGTGGGACCAGGCTGTAGCAGAATTCGAGCAGCAATGCCCCAACTACCTGATCAGATTTTTCCTGTTAATTACATATTTGCTTCCGCTCTACCTTTCTATTATATTTCTCTATTTATATAATTGAGTAGAAAAATCCAAGTGTAAAAAAATAAATTATTTCCATACTTTGTGCATATGTGATCTGATCTAAAGTTATGATATCTATAACAATTTAATCTTGTGTTGTTTCATGTACAGTTTCTCTTGCCTATGGAACTGTCTCCCAGATCGTGCATATAAATTAAAATGTAGAGTTAGCAATCATTTTATGGATTCGGCTTTCATTATTGGTACTTCAGTAGAAATTTCTCCAACTCTCCAAGCAGCAAGCAGCCATAACGGTCTATTTTCTAACACATCGGTTCTTTTTAGTTGCCTACAGCTGCCCCCTGCTGCTATGCCATGATAAAACATACAATGCTGAATGTAAATGGTTATTTTTTTTAGCTCAATGATAAATTCCTTCAAACTTACCACACTCCCTTTGCAAAATGTTCAGTGAGGGAAAATTCAATGTTATCCAGGCTTTGAGAAACACCTGGATCTTTAAACCGCTCACCTGTCCATTAAAGCTGATAGGGACCTAAATCTTGTTCTTCATAAGCTCATGTCTGACCTATTTAAACCAGGGTTGCATGTGATCTTATATTACCACACGACTGATTCATCATTGCATGCAGAGTGAGCCATCATATTTTGGTGTTTAATCTACCTTAATTTATTTGGTATTCAGAGAAGACCAGATCTGAAGTTTCATTATAACAATCAGGTTTCCCTCTGGAAGTTACAACTGCATTCCCCTCCGGTGAAGAGAAAATAATCCTTTTGATGTTGTAGTGCGTTGTCTTTTGGTTAGGCAAAAATCAAAGATTAACGAATAATGAAGAATGACATCAGTTGCATGTTAATATATAAGTCTGCATTTGTGGCATATATTCACTTTGTTTTTCATAATCTCATTCCATGGACTCTGCAAAATGCATTAAGGAAACTCAGGACACCATTGTTAAATATTCTGAATAAATAAAAGAATATTGGCTTCCTGCAGTTTTTTTTTTAAACGGAGTGACTGATGCCAACGACCGGAAGTACACAGAATTGTACTGCGCATTAATCTGGAACGGGAAGCTGCTGTTACCACCGCCTCCCGCCCCGCCCCCCCACCCCCACCCCCCCCACCCGCCCCGCCCCCCCACTCCCACCCACCCCCCCCCCCACCCGCCCCACCCCACCACCCCCCCGCCCCACCGCCCCCCCCCGCCCCCTCCCACCGCCCCCCCCCACAAGGAGCCAGATCCCTCCCAGCACTTTTTCCTTAGAGCCCACTCCCTCCTGGGATTTAAACATTCTTTGTTAACGAACCTGCTCCCATGATGAACCTGAAGCACAAATGCACAGAACACTTCCGGTTCATTGGCAATAGTCGTGTTCTTTTTTAAAATTGGGTTAATTAAATGTTGTTTTTAAAAAAATCATAGGAACAGCAGATTTCATTATTATTATTCATGTTTTTCTTTGGTCTAGTGACTGCTATTTGCAACAAATCTGTGAGTAAAGTTTTCCATTCATGAAAAATATTACCACTGTGCACTAAATGTACTGCAGTGCCATTTACGGAGTTCTGCAGTGAAGTAATTCTTCTATTCCTATGCTGCTATCTTCTGCTCATCATCTTTCATTTTTGACTCTGACTGCATGATGACTTGCTGCACATACTGTTTTATGCATCTCTTGGCAGAAAGAGAGCAATGGCAAGAGGAAGAACAGATTGTGCAGAAAAGACACTGCAGCATTCCAAATTTAGTACCCCTAGATTGGTTATATAAGCTTCATAGTGGAAATTTATGAGTGTTCTTATAAGGTGTCGAGAGTAATATCTAAAACATGTGTTGATGGGCATTAGAGCTAACCTTTTTTTTTATGCTTTGGGTTCGGGGTGGGGAAACATGACAGCAAAGGTGATATAGCATCTTTTATTTTTCCATTCTTTATTTAAAAGCAAGTATTTCATTTAATTCTAGTTTCTAACTTTATATCTTTAACATCACCAAATAAGATCTATTCGTCTCAGTCCTTCAATGTTTAATGGATTGGCAGAAGTTGTTGAGGCCAGTTTGTTAGATATATTTAAAAGGGAGTTAGATATGGCCAAAGGGATCAAGGGGTATGGAGAGAAAGCAGGCAAGGGGTACGGAGGTTGAATGATCAGCCATGATCCTATTGAATGGCGGTGCAGGCTCGAAGGGCCGAATGGCCTACTCCTGCACCTATTTTCTATGTTTCTATGTTTTCAAAGAGTAATGCTAAAAATGTGAACCTTTTTTAAAGCTTGGATTAAATGTTTTTAAAAGTAGACACAGCAGTGTGAAATTAAAAGATACTGTCCCGGAATTTGCAGTAGTAATGACGTCCAAACCGTCAGCATTCATTATTACTCTGTAAAATGGACAGCAATTTCTGGAGTCTGCACATGTGCATTTAAACGTGGAGAACCTGAAGTTGCTGTCAGTGATATTCTGCTCCTCCACAGGAACTTCCACCCTTGAAAAGGTTAAGCCTTGTTGAATGAGGTGTAATTGGGTTTCTAATGCCATACCAAGTCATAATTACAGAACATCCTCTCTGGCCCTGAAAAACTAATTTTATATTTGTGGAGTGTCAAATTTTTGAATTCCATTTTAAAAATTCCACAGATTTTTAAAATTATCCAATTTTTTACAAAAGTTTGTTTATGATATTTCATCTTCTACCTTAATCCCAACTGTATGTCCCAATCTTTATTTTGCTTTTTGTATAAGTATAAAAAGTGAATGATAAAACCCGTCTGTTAATTCTTGTTTTACTGTCTGTGAGAATTCTTCAATAAGATTGGCTGCTTAGCCTGCTTAATGATATCATTGTTGCTGGACCCCAGAGATCCCATATACATGGTGCTTGAATTAAATTAACATTAGGAAAGGTGAAATCCACACCACAGAACCCACTAAAAGTTTGTGGGCAGCTTTATTCGAGGTCAGCGGCATGTGCTGCCACTTTGTTCCTGACCGCAGAATCCAGGTCATTAACAGCTCGGGGGGCGGGGGCAGTATTTTAGATGGTGATGGGTAAAAAAGATGTAACTGTAGCAAGAATGTGTGTCTCATAAATTTGCTCTTAGTAGTTACTGGGAGCACAGGAAAACTCCAATTGTATTTGGATGCCTACTGTAAAAATAATTACAGATTTCCTGTAGCATAATGATACATGCTCGTCACAGATGCCGACTGACCTGCTGAGTGTTCCCAGCATTTTCTGTTTTTTTGTTTCATGCTCCAGCTTCCCTGGTTAAGTATTCACCTCATAGAAGCCTAATAGAGACAAAGTCCACCATTATGAGTTTATGCATGGCCAGTCCCTCAGATAGTGTACACTTGGGGTAATGCAAGTCACAACAGAATTCTCTCTCCACAGATATCCATCAGATCACAGCTAAGTTCATGACTAAACATAAGGTATGCCAGCAAAGAAATTCATTGGTTGTGACAGCTGCAACCATTATACCACATTTTGAATGCATCTCAAGTAGACAACAAAACCTTGCATTTATATAGCACTCTTAACATAGGAGTAAACATCCCAAGGCACTTCACAGAAGTGTAGTGAGATCAAAATCGACACAGAGCCAAAGACAGATATATTAGAAGGGATGTCTAAAAGCAGAGGCGAGTTTTAAGAAGAGGCTTAAAGGAGGAGAGGGAGAGGTGAAGTTTAGGGAGCTTAAGACCAAAAAAAGCAACGGCAGTATCACCAATAGGGGTGAAGGAAGTGGGGCGGGGGGGTGAGGGATGCACAGGAGGCCAGAGTTGGAAAAATGCAGAGCATTGTAGCAGATTACAGAGATAGGGAGGGGCAAGGCAGTGAATGAGATTTAAACATAGGGATAGGAGATGTTGTAAGACTGGTAGCCAATGTAGAACAGAGAGCACGGCGGGGGGCGGGTAAATGGGACTTAGCATGGTATAGTCTCTTGGAAGTTAGTAAAGAATTTACAGTGAGTGTGTCAATATTTACAAGGGATTCCTCACACAAACATTTTTACACTTTCTGGTCCACAGCATAAAACTGTTAAGTCACTACTAATTGTTACTAAATAGTTAACAGAACAACTGGTATTGGAAATGGAAACAAATGTCACACTGATGCAGTAGGAAGTGCTCTTTGGCTCGAGCTCTGCTGCACTGTTGGGGCAGATCAGGGGGAGCTTTATTCTGCATCTAAGCATGCTTAACCTAACTTTAGAACTTTGATGCGGAGACTTATTGTCCCAAACTAACCTACACCTTAGTGAGCTGAACATGTCCAGAAATCAAAGCAAAAGGATTGCTTAGCTATATAGCCAGAACAGTAGAAGTCAGGCTTAATCGTACAGTAATTTGGTATTGCAACTCGAGTACAATGTCCAATTCTCGTCAAAGAGACACAATACAACATTCAAGCCCTGGAGGCAGCTCAGAGAAGAGCAGAGAGACTGAATTAAGCGTGAATAATGCAGAAACTTGAATTTTTCAGCCACGAAAGGAGATTACCAAAAGACAATTTTATAGGCGGTATAACGAATAAAAGAGAAAAGCAAAAATAATTCATATATAGACGCTCATCATGCCCGCAGGAATCCCAAAGCACTTTACAATCAAGTAAAGTCACTGTTACTATGTAGGCCATTGCAGCACTGAATTTTTCACAATAGGGAACCACAAACAGCAAATTAATGTATGGCCAGATAATTTGTTTGTTGTGGTACTGGTTTAGGGAGGAATATTGACCAGGACACTAGGAAAATTACTTATTGTTGTCTGAATAGCTCCATGGGATCCTTTACATCCATCTGAACTGGCTTAAATTCCTATTCGAGAAGATAGTACCTGTGACAATGCAGCACTTCCCCAGTACTGCACTGAGGTATCAGCCTACATTATAAGCTTCAATTCCAGGCATGGCTTGAACCCACAACCTTCTCACTCCACTAAGCCAACCTGATAATGTAAGACAATAAGCAGTACAGAAAAGGTAGCTCCAGAACACTACTTCAAATGACACTATGAAATGCTATCAAGACATGGGGACATAAATTTGTCTTTTACTAGTTTTAAGTTAAGACTGATGAAGTAATATTTGAATCGAGTGCTGGGGCATCTTCAGTAGTTTTCCTGAATGGGTGTGCCAAATTGGGCAAGATGGCCTTCCTCTTCTATAACTATCTTCTAATCTTGCATCAATTAGGAATTAGCCCCCTAATCATCTAGTTGCATTAAACAAAAGTGATCATTTTAAATTAAGGACATAGCTACTTGCACTAGAACATGTTCTGATAGACGCTATTTGATCACATGACCTGATTGCTGATTGGTTCCCTTGGAGGATAAGCCACACCCAGAAGTTTCTCCATAATGTGTAATTGGAACCGCCCAGCCCAATTTCTGAGTGGCTTTGTAAAGTGTAATTTGAGCCCTTCTGACTTCAGACCCCAGACAGGATAGAGCTCCCCATCCCAGCATAAGTTCCTGACCTTCCCTCCCAACCACAACCCCCCCCCCCCCCCCCCTCCCCAGGCCAGGTTCATGCTTCCCCCAGCTGAAGTTCCTTACCACCACCGCCCCCCCCCACCCCCGCTAAAGTTCCTTAAACCCACCAGCTCAAGTTCATGCCCCCCCCTCACCCCAGCCGATGACCTCCCCAGCCCAAGTTCCTAACCCCCATGCCCAGCCCAAGTTCCTAACCCCCTGCCCCAGCCCAGCCCAAGTTTATGACTTTATTTCCCCCCCCCCTCCCCCAGCCATGGATGGGGCATTGTGTGGGGGTCACGGATTGTTAACAGGTTTATTGAGTATGAATTGGGTGGGTGTCGTGTCTTCCGGATTTCATCCACTCCAATTATGTCCCTCGTCACAAATACACATTGAGCGTTCCAAGAAATCAGATGTGACTGCAAGTGCGGTTGGAAGAACATGATCCATCTTCCCTGAGTTCCCTCTCTCCCCTTCGATCCCCTCTTCCGCTTCCCCTCTCTCTTTCCACCCCCCCCCATCTATCTCTCTCTCGCCCTCTCCCCAGTCTCCCCCTCCCTCTCTCGCCCCTTCCTTGTACGTCGCATTGCACATGCGCAACTGAATCGTTGGCCTATGCTCAAAAGGGGGGCGGAATCCAATGCGCGTATGTGCAGATGGACACACAAAAACCTAGAACAAATAGTCACTCTGTTAAATTAACAGGTTAGATTTTACCTGAGTCTATTCTCAGGCTCCTGACCCTTCAAAAAGTGAAATTTCTACTTGTGTATCATAGAATTGTACAGCACAGGAGGCCCATCGAGTCTGTGCAGGTTCTTTCGAAGGGCATTCCAGTTCGTCCAAAGCCCCCACTCTTTTCCCATATCCCTGCAATTTATTCACCTTTAAGTCGATATCCAATTCCCTTTTGAAGCTGCTATTGAATCTGAATTTACCACCCTATCAGACAGAGCATTTCAGAAGAGAGTTTTCCCTCATGTTGCCTCTGGTTCTTTTGCCAGTCACCTTAATCTGTGCCCTCTGGTCATCAACCCTGCAGCCATTTAATTTCTCTAGCTAGCTGCCACTGTTTTAATTTTCTTTTTTGTCTTACAAATGGTGATTTTATAGCTCGGTAATATCACTATTGAGTTATATACGGTCTACATGCAGGTCTTTTACATTTTGGTCAAAACTAGAAGCAAAAAGTGGTTGTCAATATAAATATATATGTAGATTGTCATTAGGGGTCCAATTTGTTTGAAACAATACAGGTATGTACTACAGATTTCACTATTTTAGCCTTTCGTATTACAACCAAACTAAATAATTTACAGGTGTAAACAGCAGAGGAGGAGCAATGACATGCAGATGAGCAATTCAGAACAATATTCCCATTTTCATTCAGTATCAATCTATTATTGCATGCACACTTATCAGATTCAAATTGCATTATTTATCTAAATATTTGAGCAGCTATTATATACATTCAAATTATTGGTTATTTTAAACCTTGTCGACTTGTAAGCAAGTCTAATTTATACCTCATTTTTGTAACAGAAATATTTCAACAGTATTTTGTGTATATGCTGTGTCAACCAGGACTCCTTGTAAACATTATTTAAGCACAAAGAAATTTGAAATTATATTTTAATAAATAAACTCTGAATTAGAGTTATACGAATTTTTTCATTCTGCTGCATTTCCTGAAAATTACATATCTCTATAAACTACAGATCATAGAGTTTTTCAAACATATTAGCATCCTCGGCATCTGACATGCATAGTACTGTTATGTCTAACATCCGCAGATCATTATTCATTATCAAAAGTAATGAACATTTGGGTCCACACTGTGGATGTCATTGACTACACATTATCCCATATGTAGAATTTCCCCTGTCATTCTCTATCTCTGATACCAAACATCTAACATTTCATCTATCATGTGTGATTGTTTTTCTTTACCAAACACTATACAGGGTACTTATGTAACACCAGTTATTTTCACAAAGCAAAACAAGGAAAACACACAGAACAATTATTGGCTTGGGATGAACAACATATTTACTGGGTCCTGGGAGATCAAAGACAGGAGGGGTAAGACATTTTAATACTGTATTTATATAAAAGTAAAGGGGAAAGGCAAATATTCATATGATTAGTAGCTCATATGGAGCAACTTGAGCAATCATTTTAAATCTGAAAATATGGAATTCAAATATATTGTGATGGGTTCAGTCTCGAGTCATGAATCAGTAAATTGCTACAGAAAACGGAACTACCACTGCAGCTATAAGCTTATAGCGAATTCTGACAGTCAAGTTTAAGCTTATTCCTTTCTGAAAATACATCTGCCACAGAGAATGTTTTGTCTTGGGAGTAAACAAATATATTTTACATCAACCTCTTGTAATTGGCCCAGTGTTAAAAGAAAACCTTTTGGAATAAAAATTAAATGGAACAGAACTTGACGTACAAGTTAAAGAAGTCATTAAGAGTCACACAAAGCTCATATACTTTTTCAATAATTATCCAAACTTGACAATCATAACTGTATACATCATTATAAACATCTTCACTCTAATGCTCATTGCTAAAATTATCAATTCATAGTAAATTCAGATGTCATGTTGTGGAAACATTGCGAACTTTTTGTTGATAAATTATGTTCTACTCACAAAGAAACGGGTATCGCAGAGCTAATGCATTCCCTTAGCAAACATGGACAAAGTACATGTAAAAAAAAAAACGGCACTTTATTACAATGCAGTCACAAATATAACTGAGCGAGCACCACTCAAATCTATACACATGAATGTGTATATGGAGACCCTGATTATGAAAAGATACGGAACATAACTGAAATTGGATAAGGGGAGAGGGAATTAGGGAAGAAGCGAGGTTATACATGACTGCTCTAGTCTTAACACTTTAAAAAAATGCGATCATATATTCATATTAGGATTCTCCCTCTTGACACTACAATTCTACAGGGAAGTGACAGCACTTTTTTCAGGGTGGAGGTAGATGTTGGGTGCTAGAGTCAGAAATGGAGAGATGAACCAGGTATTTTACCAGCTGCTGCAGGAATACAACAATCCACTTGCAATTAAATGCGGGTCATCTCGGGGTCAATTCAGAATGGGTCTGCTGCTGGAAGCTTTTAGCAATTACACTGGCTGTTTTTGAAGTAAAATTTTTTTTTCCAGGATATCAAGAAGTTTCTTTTTTTTGTCAGATGGATGAATTTTAAGCTAAGGGGAGATTTTCTGAGGTAATTCCAGGAAGGTTTCTTCAGAATTAACTGGATAAATGGCACTTGCAGATATCTGGAGGGGCGAAGGATGATACAGTAACCTGTTCTATAGCATTAGGGGGAATTCTACTTTAGTAAATGGGCCACATAAGATGCAATTCCATTAGAATATAATATCCCCCTCACTGGGTTTCGTTTATAATAGATTTGTCTACTTCTTTTAACACAAAATGTACATTTATTAATGGTGTTAGAAAGTCTCGAAAAATAGATAGCATTAATTGTGTTTCAGCTTATCAAAAATCCTTGTCCTGCCAACCATTAAGGGTCTTTTCTACATCTTGCTCTTGGGCAGTCTTAACCAAATTCCTCAGACACACGGCACAAAACTAACAACAATTTGCTACAGTCTTACTCAGCAAGTATAAAGTAGTGTTACGTGTGTGGTGGAGAAGGGTGGGTGGGAAGGGGCAAGAGGGAAAAGTCATTCATGCAGAAAGGGGGCTCTTCTGATGTTGAAGTTAAGGCACATCGCTGAGCCAGAACAAAGGAAACTTTACATCTTGCCCTGCAATATCTGACCTCGGTGAACCGGACAAATCATTAAACACGAAGTTGCAGGTTTTTCCTCGCAAAAGCTTTGTGAAGTTTTACTTTTGGTATTTACTTCACTAAGGAATTTTTTATAAACTGGAAAGAGTCCAATTATGCATGGTCTGTTGGAAAGACAAAAGCTCAACAAACCCAAAAACATTTTCTTACACTATTCTCTCCAAAGCTGCGCAGTATCGCTTTGGCTGAAGGGAGGGAAAGAGGAAGATCTTGTTGCTAACTATATTTTCTTTTAGCTGCTGCAACAAATATTTATGTTTCACAATTGAAAAAAATAAATAGGCACAACAGATGACAGTTTTGCTTGCAGGTGAATACTCTAATGCCTCCAGGTTAGTCAGAATTTGCTGAAGTTGCTCACAAATGGAGGTTAATCGTTGCTCTCCAAACAAAATTATGACCGGTTTCAAAGCAACTTATTCAGTTGACACTGCAAACCATAAATGTAAAGCAAACCACTGCACTGCCCAAAATGTCTTGATTACCCTGAAACAATAATTTAATTATCTTCTAATTATCAGTCCCAAAAATGACAATCGGGTGTGTATATAAAATCTAAACGAGAAGTTAAGAATTCCCTCTTCCTGGTACTTCAATTAACATTTTCTTTTCAGATGTGGAAAATCCCCATGGTCCCAAAGCACAGATCATCTAATGTCTTAAGAAGCAAAATATACCTCTATCTATTATATATTAAATTCAATACATAGGCACAGGGATCACTGAAAACTCATTGCGAGTACCCATTACTCCTGCTGGTGGCACTGTGATAGATATTCTCAATAATGTTAAAGGTGTCAAATAATAGCTGCTCTTTTATAGTTAAGAGTATATTACCCGAGATTGCGCAATCTGGTCACTAGCTTTCACTGGGGGGAAAAACACAGGAGATTGAATTTTCAAAGCTTTTATTTCAGGCAAATGCTTTTCTATTATGAACTCCTCACAGGAAATCAAAAGCAGCATGTGCGAAAATAAAGTGCTGAGACAACAGTAGGAACAACAGCGGTTTCTGATTTTTTATTTTATTATTGACAAAAAATAAAACAGATGGTTTATAAAAATGGATTTTTAAGTCAATAACTTTTGGTTGTATATATTCAGCTTAAAAAAAATCTCTTCAGAACCATTTTTGATGCTTAATCTTTTTGGAAATTAGTGTTTTGAGGCAATTTTGTTTGCAGAAATTTGTGTTTATGAAAAAACATGTAAGCCGGCCAACTCACTAATAGTGCATTCCTGGTGCACACCAGGATTTCATATTAACAATCCACACACTCCAAACTCACATTTTCTGTCCATTAATTTTAACAAGCACAAAGCACATACTTAAATGCTTGAAGGCAGGAATACAAAGACGAGTACTGGCACCTGACTTATGGAAACACATGGGTTGCAGTCCCGATTATTTGTAGGAGTTCAATAGCAGTTTGGGTCTCATTCTCCTGGCCCCCATTCTCCACCCAATAATTCCTCCCAAGTACTGCTGGGTTGCAGGAGCTCCCTCCTTGGAATTCCATTCTCACTACAACTGGATCATGTGACACTCCCCTCATTAATAGAATGCATTCCCAGTGCTTCCCAATCCCAAAATCCATCTCTATAGCTCTGAAACATTGAGGAAACCCCTCCCCAATACCCCCAGATCCCAGGACCACTTCTTCATTAATTTCAGATGCTGCCCAAATAATCTCCTTTGCCGGTGCTATTAGAACCAGGGATGGCTCCTGTCAGTACTCCCGGACTTTGGGAGCCAACCTCAAGTAATGCTAGGCCCAGAGACCCCATCCCAGTACTACCAGATTGCAGGCCCACTTCAATGCTGATAAGTCAGTGTCCCCAGAAATACTACTTTGGATAATACTCTTATTCTCATCAAACCTCTCAAAGCGCACCATGAGCAATGCCACAGGAAATGTATTAACTATATATTAAAAATACTGAGTGGCATGCCATCTCAAAATTCATTAAAACCTTCTATGCTAGGCTTTATCAATAGGAACAACCATTTTAACTGTCTAGGCCACAAGCCCTGGAACTTTCTACCTAAGTCGCTCTACCTCTCTCTTCTCCAAGACCCTCCTTAAAACCTACCTCTGACCAAGACCGTGGTCACCTGTCCTAATATCTCCTTATGTGGCACAGTATCAAATAACGCTTCTGTGAAGCGCCTTTCTATGTTAAAGGCGCTGTATCAATGCAAGTTACTGTTGTTGTTCTAGTATTTGTTATACCTATAGGTGGCACTGTGATAGGGATTTTAAATGTTAAATGACATCAACTGTTAAAACAATAGTTGCTACAGTAGACATTTTGGCCCGGAATTTGCGGTTTCAATGATGGCGCATACACCATCGTAAGCCTTCAGAAAGGCCCTGCAAGTTCTGGGTTTCCATGTGCACGAAAACCTGGAACTTGCAATCTACGCACTGAAAGTAAAATCAGTTTCGCTGGCGAAGAGTTGGGCTATTTGCCCCACTAATGCCCACAAAACTCTTATGCCTGGTTAATATAAAGCTTAAATTAAAAATGTTTAAATAAACAATTATGCACAAACACTAAACATTAGTTTACGCAAATTTTGCCCCGGATAAAAATGTTTAAAATTATCTTTAAAAAAATGTTTTATTTATTTTTTTTAAATTGTAATTGGATTACTGAAGGGATTTTTAATTGAATTTGAAAATGAGAATATTTATTTTTATTGCAGTTGTCGAAATAATTTAATTATTTTGGGATTCCTTGTCTGCTTTTGGGGATTCCGTTCGTAAATGGAATCTCCATAAACATATGAGGAATCCTCTTTTCCGATTGGACGACTTGACCCACTTGATACCAGCGACACTTCCAACTTGCCTGCGTCCTTGGGATCCATGGGCCTTTTCGCAGGTGTATGCCTGCAGGCCCAGGACCCGAAGTCTCTGCACCTGGGAGCCTGAAGGCAAGTGCGTATATTTTTAGCGGGTCGGAGGCGTACTCCGGAGATATGCTTCCGACCGCAAATTCTGCGCCTTTAAGGTTTAAAAAAACAGGCTGAACGCAGATGCAGGCTCTGGTCACCGAGTGTTGCTGTGGAGTAGCACAAGTCACAGCCTGCACTACGTCAGACATTAGCCATGTTTGTATAGGTAAGTAAAGGAGATAAGCAGGAATAAGAGGAAATATACAGTCCCTACTGCTTATAGCGGGTGCGTTTGTGCAAACACAATTTGTCCGTTATATGCGATGGTTGGTGTAACATGGTAGCAATAAATAAAATCGATCAGAATCCGCAGTACCCTGAATAAATCTCCTTACTGCCGGACCCTAGATCTGACCAAGCACTTACTTATTTCAGTCCTTTTCAGCTTTCCCCCTTTTCCTCTGGAGTTGTTGCTCACCGGTGCCCAAGGACCAGTCTCTGTATTGCCCCAAACAAAATCAGACTAAGACTGTCTTTTCACTATCCTTTTGTGGTCTCACATGGGAACCATAGCTCAGTGAGGTGTTGCATTTTGGTAGGAAGAATAATAAAGCCACACACTCCTTGGAAAAAAAAGAGTCTAAATGAGGTAGGGATCTAAGGGTACAGATTCACAAATCATTAAAAGTAGCAAGGTTACAAAGGCTTGATAGGGTAAACTAAGATATTTCCACTCGAGGGAGAGACCAAAACTCGGGGCCATAAATCTAAGATAGTCACTAATAAAACCAATAAGGAATTCAGGAGAAACATTACCCAGAGAGTGGTTAGAATGTGGAACTTGCTACCATATGGAGTATTTGAGGCAAATATCATAGATGCATTTAAAGGGAAGCTGGATAAGTACATGAGGGAGAAAGGGTTATGCTGATAGGATTAGATGAAGTGGAGTGCGAGGAGGCTCGTATGCAGTATACACACACCTATTGGGCCAAATGGCCTTTGTGTTGTGGCCAGCTACATCCCAATAACGAGTAATAATTAAAAAATTCCATGCAACTCTTATGCATGTACTAAACAGCAACAAATATTAAACAGTAATGCATCATAATCTGAATAGCAACAAGCAATAGCACTGGGCCAGAGGAATTACATCGACAGGTATGGCGTCAGATTAGAGACCAGAGCTTCAGTAGATATTTTAGGATTTATTTACACTATTTAATTTTCCAGCATATTACAGAGGTGGTGCTGCGAAGGGAGTATAGTTTTTACTTTCTATGCAGTTCCCTGGCTGCTTTATGTATACATAATTAAAATTATATACACACAGGTTGAACCTCCCTTATCCAGCATCCTTGGGACCTGGCCTGTCCCAAACGAGGGATTTTGCCAGATGAGGGGAGGTCACGGGTTTGGGTGGACTGTGCCTTTAAGTGCTGTTGCTGGGGTAAGTATGTGCGCGCGCTGATTGGCTGGACTGACTATCAGTCAGTCAGCCAATCAGTGTGCAGGGGGCCCCGAAGACTCAGCGGGCGCCCGGAGAGTCGGCCTGACCTCCCCGGAGGGAGCGCTATGGGGAGGAGTGGCCGGCCCGAGGACGGTGGCTGCAAGAGTTCCAGCAGGGCGATGAGGAGGCAGCAGCCGATTGAGGAGAGAGATTATGTTGGCGAGTAGGATTTTGACGGTCGCCTTCTGCGCATGTGCCACCCGGGAATGGTCCCGGCCGAGGGGTGGTGCCGGATAAGGAAGTCCCGGATAAGAGAGATTCAACCTGTGTACTTCACTTGTACAAATCACAATATGCACAGACGTTTCTGCCTGGAATAAACTGAGCACTTAAGACTCTATAACCAGCAACTTTGAAATTGATGTTAATGCAAATGAATTTTTAAAAATTATTTGTTCCTGGGATGTGGGCATCATTGGCCATAACACAGAAACAGGCTATTTGTCCCAAATGGTGTTTGTATGCTTTTTGGCCAGTATTAAACATGGATGCTTTGAGGTGGGGACTGTATAAAATACTATATGCAAGTGATTTAGGACAAGACAGCATGAGAAATTTTCTTGAACAGAGGGCTGAGTGGCAGTAGAATGCACTACAATGGTTAGTGATTGAAGTAGAAATAATAGCATTTAAGAATAGGTCAGGTGGTTGAAGGAAAGGAGAATAAAAGGATGTGGGAACAGAGCAAGCATAAGTGACAAAGGCTACTGCTCATTTAGAGGAATAACGAACACGAGCCAAACAGCCTGTTTCCATATTATAATTTCTAATAATTCTGAACAATTGTTACACGTAAATTTAAATCTATTTTTACATTTTGCCGCCCCTCAGATTACCTGCAGCTCCTGGCCCTGCTTGCTGCCTTTCCTTGTAGCCCTTGCTCCCCGCATAAGCTGTCACAGTGCACTCTCTCTCCTACAGCCTTTGAGTGAGATTTCCAATTACTGCTGAATTAAAGACAGTTTTGTGCTGGGTTGTTACTGTCTAAATTCCTCCATAGGACGCTAAGGAATATTTAATAAGTTGTAGTGTTTGTGTTCAGTTCTTACCAAAGAAAGCATTTAGATAAATGTAACCAATGGAAAAATCTAATGAATCACAGAATGTGTCTCATTATTGTTTTATGTCAAAAGAAGAATTGTAACTACATGTATGGCTTCTTGGTACTTTCTCCTATTGCTGCCGATGGCGATACCTCAGTCCCAAACTCTCCCCTTCCTGAGGCAACCACCGCTGATATCTGCATCCCTTTACCACCATTGGCTTCCACTGAAAGAAAGACCTGCATTTATACAGCACCTTTCGTGACCACCGGACCTCCCAAAGCACTTTACAGCCAATGAAGTACCTTTTGAGTTATAGTCACTGTAGTAATGTCGGAAGCCCATAAATATCTCAGGCCTGCTATGGCCCCTGTCTGCCCCTCTCCCTCCACATTAGCTCCCGCCACCCCCATAGTTGTCAGGAATTTTCCCCCTCTCACCCCTCTTGACTTCATCCGCCTCCTATTTTCCCCATCTCATCTTCTGTCATCTCTGACCTCATCTTCTTCCCTCTGCTCTTCTACCTCTTAAGCCTGCTCGACTTGGTCTTGACTCTTCGTGGAACATCGACAATTATAAATATAAAAGTAAAGACAAGCCAATGGCAATTACACAATACAATGTAATGCTGCAGTACCTAACTTTTGCCAATAGATATTACTGAAACATGCAGTTATAGAACAATTTACCAAGAGAAATCCAGTAGCAAAGTCCTGAATAGAGCTGTGAATTTCACATTGTTATTATTCCACTCAAAAATGATTTTTAGTTTTAGGTAATAAGAAAACAATATTCTTATGCACCAAATCTTCACATTGTGGTAGAAGTTGATCATGGGAAACCGCTTTCTGCAGTTGTCAATTGGTGACCCAATGCAAATGGCTTAAATTATTGCACTACATAATGCGCTCGTGCTCAATTGTAGATCTGGCACATCACAAATACAGGTTCAATTTATTTAAAACAATTAGTGTGTTCACTTTTTGCACAAATAGAGATCAATTTTTAAAAATAATTTAAGTCAACATATCAAAGTATAAACTTTGCTAGTCATTTAGCCACAATCTTATATAGATCACCTTATGCCAAACCATTTAATAACTTTGGCACCATTTTTTTTCTTTTGAGATGGCAAATAGTTACAAATCTTCTTTTGACATAAAACAATAATGAGACACATTCTGTGATTGATTAGATTTTTCCACTGGTTACATTTAACTAAATATTTTCTTTGGTAAGAACGGAACACAAACACCTACAACTTATTAAATATTTATCTAATTCTCCCTTAAAAGATGCAATAGTCTCTGTCCCATTTGAAAAAGCACACCACCTTCCAACAACTGAGCAAAGAAATTATTACAAGAAATTTACTCCATATCCATCCAAGTTTCTCAAAATGTACTTTTATGGATGATTCGCAAGCAAGAGCAAGACTCTGGAGTTAGGTTCCAATTCCAGAGGTGGTTAGTGGAATAGGAATTTTGAATTTCTGCAAATTATCTGAAAGCAATCTGCGGAATGAAATTTTCAGATCAAGTTTCATATTTTAATTAATAATTACATTTTCAGTTGAGAGGCAAGTCAAATCACAAACAACTTGCCAACCTGAGACCGAGTACATACGCAAGAGCAAGTGAACGAATCTCTCCTTACGAGTTTCCTTTTTAAAAATGATTCTCAAGTAAAATACCTGTCATAGTAGCAACGTTCCCTCTAATCTGCAAGGTCTGCAGGCCGTTTTGGCTTTTCCATTGTAACTACCGCGCATTTGCAGAAATTTAAAGGCATTCAAAGAAACAGGCCACGCAGAATAAAGCGCAGCTTACAGGGGTACATTGCATGGTACTGGACGACCAACCTGAAGGTCAAGAGTTCAAATCCCACCACGGCAGTTTGCGAAATGGAATTTATTAAATTTAGCACCTAAAAATAACCACATAAGCTGCTAGACTAATAAAAATCAAACTGGTTCAATAACTTCCTACAGGGAAGGAAACCCGTCAACCCAGGCTCCAGTTGCACACTATGTGGTTAACTCCTAATGTCTTCTGAAGTTGCCCAGCATGTCAGACAGATGTAAAAACAATCATTACAAAGCAAGAAGACCCACCACCACCTTCTCAGGATCGACATAAATGTAGCCTTGCCAGTGTTACTAACATCCCTAGAGCTAAAAAAAACCCCACAAATGCGATTGCATTTATTTATGGGCATTTTTATATTGGCCGTAAACTGCAGTCAGGGGCGATGCGACGGCAATTGCTGCTGACCTTGAGGTCAACTGCCCACAGAGATCTTGTGATTTCTGTGGCGAAAACTTTAAGTTTCTCAATGTGTAATTGACTGCAGCGCTATAAATTTTTTGCGCGATGCAACAGTGCCAACATCAAGCTGTCTAAGCAGTCAATGACACTGAAGAATTCTCAGATGGCAAGCCAGGAAACAAAAAGCATTTATTATCTGTACTTTTTTAAAAAAGTGTTAGCGAGGGAAATAAAGATTGGGATATACACATGGGGTTACGGTAGAAGTCGAAATATCATGAACAAACTTTACATTTTTTTAAAACCTAGTCATTTTTTAAAAAATTATAATGGAGAAATTTGACACTTCACAAATATAATTAGTTTTTCAAGACCAGAACGGTTGTGTGGCCGTCAATATGCTGTTAAAATCCCAGTTACACCTATCCCAACCAGGCTCAACATTAATGGAGTGTTTAATAGCATAATTAGCGTGGAAATGTTCAAGTTTTCATCAGTTCCACTAATTTCACTGATTGTTGGCTATTGGTGGGGGGGGGGGGAGCACACCACAGCCTGTGTCAGAGCAGTGAACGACAGACCGCAACTTCAGAATTACCGCATTTAAATGCGCATGTGGTAAATCCTGATGTTACGGTCAGTTTCAGAGGCTAATGACGGCAAACGCTGATAGTTCGCTGTCATTAACCAACGCAAAATCCGGCCCATTGTGCTGCCCATTTCAGGAGAGTGGCATTCTACTAGCCAATCAGTGCCTGTCCTCACCTATATTTGCACTCAGTATCATTCTTGTCAGACGCAAGAAAATCCAGAAGCAGCTAAAACAAGGTAGGTTGGCAGTTTACTTTTCTAATTGCAGCCAATGGCGAGAGAACTACTCATTTGCCATTGGCAGCAATTATAAAACCTAAAAGCACCCTATAAATCAATAGATTTTGTTTGTGTTGATCAGATTAGCAGTGTTATACCTCTAATCATAGTCCATTGCTGTGCACAGGAAAGAATCTCACAAATGAGCTGTGACTGGAGGTACAGACAACTAGTCCGTTACTAGCATAATGACTAATCCGTTTGCTGTAGAACTTCTGTGGACGAAAGGTGCTTTTAAGTTTCAAACTGCGGCCACAGCGACATTCTCATCATTGACTGCATTAACTGTCCAACATACCTTACTCTTGCAGCAGCGGAGACCCATTTTCTTCTGGGTCTTATCCGCATCGACAAGATTTGCTGGTTTCACTTCTTTCTGGCACCTGATGGAGAATTGAGTCGGATGATAATGTAAACGGGGACAGTGATGCTGAGAAGCCGGTTTGGCACTCTCCCCAAAACCTGCACCTCAATGTAAAAGTGCCTTGACTAAATTGCTGCTCGAAACAAGATTTTTAAATTAATTTATATTTTAAAGTACAGGTGAGTAAAGTATATTGTTGAATTCAATGTCAAACAGTTAGCAACAACTCAAATATCTTAAACAGACTCTTAATATTTTGAGTTCTAAATGCGAAGTGATATTGGGCAGAGTACATGGCTGAATGCAATTATCAGCTTGTTACTATACAATTAACACACCGCTCACTGGCACTTGATATACAAATGCATTTTAAAGGTTGTAAAATCCTTTGTTTCCAGCAATACGTTAATTTGGAGTAATTTAGACATTAAAACTGTCATTTTAAATAAAACTGCATTTAAAGTGACAAGTGAGTGGAGCTCATGTTGAAAGTAAAAGTGCCAACTTTCTACAAAAGCAAAATGCTGCGGATGCTGGAAATCTGAAATAAAAACAAAAAAATGCTGGAAATACTCAGCGTGTCAGGCAGCATCTGCGGAGAGTGAAACAGAATTAACGTTTCAGGTCGATAACCTCTCCTCAGAACTGGAAATAGTTAGAGATGTAACAGGTTTAAAGCAAGTGCAGAAGCGGGGAATGAAGGGGGAAGGGAAGGAGGTGGTAATGGGACAAGTAAAGAAACAAAAGATGGGTTTAGAGCTGTAAATGGTATGGCAGAATCATCAGCAACAGCTGCCATCTGAAAAAAATGAGGGCAGAGGTTATGATCTGAAATTCTTGAAGGCTGAAAAATGCCTTGCCCCCTTACCATCTCCTTTCCCCTTGCACCACAGTCCCTTTTGTCATTTAATCTCTCCTGTCATCCACCCTATCACAGACCTTCCATTCTGTTCTTTCCTCCCCTCACCCCATTTCCCTGCCTCAGTTGAGTATTTCCAGCATTTTCTGTTTTTATTTGAGTGTTTACTTTCTACTGAGACTGGCAAAAAGTGAGAAGTAATGTCCCATAGCAATCAGTGCTGGGATCACTGTTCACAATTTACATTAACGATTTGGACTTAGTACAATTTCTAAATTTGCAGCCGACATCAAACTCTGATTATTTGCAACAACTTTTGTGTGTCCTTCTGCGTATGCGCGCCTTGGACTCCGCCCCCTTTTTGCGCATGTGCTGTGCGACATGTGTGGAAGCCAGATGTGGGGCCGAATCACGAAGAGCTCATTGCCACTGGAGCTGCTTCTAGGGACTTGGGCAGAGGTCAGGAACTTGGGCCGGGTGGGGGGGGTTCAGGAAGAGTTCTTAACCTGTGAGTGAGCTGTATGGAGTCGGCAGTCAGAATGGCTCCAATTACACTTTGCAAAGTCAGATTACTTAGGCAGGGCGGTTCTAATTACATATTCCAGAAAAACTGCTGGGTGTGTCTTATCCTCCAAGGGGATTAATCAGCAAACAGGTCATGTGATCAAGGGGACCCAATCAGAGCATTTTGCTGTTGTAAATAAACGCGTCCCATCAAATTCAGGAGGAGGTAGAGAGTTGCAGCAAATACAAAGGAACAATGCCTCATAATACAAGAAGACATCAATAAACTTGCAGACTGAGTGTTTAATTGGCAATGAATTTCAAGATGGATAATTGTGAATTGGTGTATTTTATTCAGAAGAATAAAGAGGCCACATACTGCTTGGATAACAAGAGTCTAAATGATGTAGGGGAGCAAAAGGATCTAGGGGTAAAGATGCACAAATCACAAAATAGCGACACAGGTTAATAAGGCCATAAAACAGAAAGTCAAGCACTGGTGTTTATTTCTCATGGGATAGAATTGAAAAGCAGAGAAATCATGTTAAAATTATATAGAACCTTGGTTAGACCACACTTGAAGTACAGTGTGCAGTTCTGGTCTCCGTATTCTAAAAGAGATATAGAGGCAATGGAGAAGGTGCAAAAATGATTCACAGGGATGACACCAGAACTGAGCGGTTATAACAAGCAAGAAACACTGAACAGGTTGGAGCTCTCTTCTCTAGAAAAGAGAAGACCGAGGGGTGGCCTGATAGAGGTCTTTAAGAAAATGAAAGGGTTTGATGGGTAGATATGGAGAAAATGTTTCCACTTGTGGAGGCGGATCAAAACTAGAGACCATAAATATAAGATAGTCACTGATAGATCCAAAAGGGAATTCAGGAGAAACATCTTTACCCAAAGAGTAGCAAGAATGTGGAACACGTTTCCAGAAAGAGAGAAGGTAAAAAGCATAGATGCATTTCAGCGGAGACTAGAAAAGTACGAGGGAGAAAGGAATAGACAGATATGCTGATATGGTTAAATGAAGACGGGCGAGAGGAGGCTCGAGTGGAGCATAGACCAGTTGGGCCGAATTGTATGTTTCTGTACTGTAGACGCGATGTAATTTGATGATTCATTTAATAATACACTACATTCTCCAGTAGTTATGGGCTGGTGTTTGCATAGTGCTCAATGGATAAGAAAACTTTTAAGTGAACAGAACAGGACAGCCTCTGGTGTAGGGAATAAGTCAATTGTAACAATCAAATGCGGACCTATCCAATTCAATATAAACGACAATTTTATAGCTCTTCAACTGGGGCGGAGATACATTTTGGGGAATGCAGCAGGAACTTTATCTGGCTTCTAACTTGTGCCTTGTATGCCCTGATGGCAACACAATAGGTGCAAAAAATATTTTACTCTTTGATCTTTCTCCACCTCAGTATTTATCCATACAATGCCAGGCGAAAGGGCAAACAGACAACCAGTCATGAAACAAACACTAACCAGTCCTGATCCTCAAGTTCACCCTCCTTTCACACTGAAGAGTTGATATAGTGATGGTGCAATAAGCAAATTTTAAGCAGTCCTTTGAAAGTAGAGAGAGATGAAGTAAAGCAAAGAATTATAAAGAAATTCTAGAGTATGGAAGCTTGATAGTTTAACACTCTACCACTGTTGGTGGAGCAGAGGGAAAGGGAAAACAGACATACAGTAGACTAGAGTAGGAAGTTCAGAGGTAGTGTGGAGCAAGGCCATGGTACAAAATACATAAGACTACTGACATGCAGATCTTAACCCAGCATAAATCAGTACCTTCATGAACCAACAGGAGAGGGAAGAGGGGAAAAACTGGATAATTTTCTGCAGCTTCTTGAATTTTGGCATTATGTATTCTTGTTTCACTGTTCCTGGTATTTTATTTCCACAAATTACAAAGAGTCAGGACACAGATAACTTTCAAGGTCAAATCTTCGGCTTACATTCTTCAATCAAAAAACAGGTTTTCATTGACTCAAATATTTCAAAAAACTTTGCTTTCCTGTTGTTTACTTGCAATATGTTTTTAAAATTGTATCTTTCCAAAATTCCATAATGCATCCTATACATCAAATGAGTAACTGTAGTTTTCTCATGTATAAGAATATGTCTGATTATACATGAAAGCTAAACAATGCATTGGTTTCTTTTCCTGCTCCAGGCTATAAATTTCTCCTTCATGTGTTCAGAAATATTTTACAGTAATTTGCCAATTTTTGACCATTTCTGCTCACTATGCAAAGACAATACTGTTCATCTTGCTTAAATATAATCTCAAATGAAATGCAACCACAAAGCTAAAGTATTTTAAATGATCTATTTACAACAGCTTTCATACTGTACCAGAATCTTCAGTGGTGACCATTAACAAAAATATGCTGTACCAGCACCCATAAATTAAGACAGAGGAGATTTTATCATTCAAGACTACTTAATTTTTTTTTGAATGGAACCTTTAGAATAGTAAATTGAATATTTTAATCAATCTTAACATTACATATACCCATAGTACTAATATTAACCAGGTTAAATTTAAAAAACGAGCATGTGCCAAAAATACAGAGAGTTGTCCCCACCAAGAAAGCAAGGCTGGAAGGTGGGAAGAGTTTTAAATTAAGCATTACGGACAAATATATAACACACATATTAATGGGCCAAACTTTCACCTTCATTTTCGGTGGTTTTCTTGGCGGTACAGCTGTTTTTGGTAGGGAAACTGCCCGGCAAAAGTTTCCCCCTTAGTTTTTTTTAAATGGTACCGCTCAAATCTCAAAACGCCCACCGGGAGCAAACCACCAACGTGCACCGCCGAGAAAATCGCCAGGGCGTAAGTTTAGCCTCAACGGAAGCCCGTCCAGATTGCTGAGGGAACCACTCTGTGAAAGCTGCTTAAACAGGGCACTAGGTGAGTACTCTGCAAAGAAAGGTAACTTAAAGGTTCTTTTTTTTTTTAATTGTAAAACGGTGATTCGCTTTAAAACTGTATTGGGAATATTTTTTACAGTTTTCCCCCCTCCCTAGGCCCAACCGCAAACTCGGACTAAATTTTTTTTTATTTTAAGAACCGCCCGTTTCACTTAGTTTCCCCTTTAACTGCCGAGAATACTGGTGCAAGATGCATTTCCTCGCCAGGCAATTATTTTTAACTTAATTATGGAAATTTTCACCAGCGTTACTTGCAAAACGTTAGCGTTTTTTCTGGGCGGGGAATCGGGCATTGAGGGACTCTCAGGAAAGTGTAGCCCTTAATTTCTGTCATAACCACTTTTGGATTATGTAAGCTATTTCAACTGTGTCATGCCATTGATGGTACTTAACAATTTGCATTGCGACTTGCATTATGTGAAGATTCATTGTATAGTAAGAAAAAGAGCATTTAAAAATGAATCTTTACATAAAGCAACTGAAAAATTCAACACATTTATAATCAATCCTTCATTTTATTTAATTTTCTCAAACATTTGGATAGCTACTGGCATGGAGCCTTAGTCAGACCACACCTGGAGTACTGCACTCAGTTTTGGATGGATAAATGGAATCGAGGTACAGATCAGCCAATTGATTGGTTCGAGGGTCTGAATGGCCTACTCTTGTTCCTAAATACTATGTTGGCAAATTTTTCAAGTTTGCGTGAAGCTTTGGAACCCAAGTTATTAATACAAAATTAGAAACCGTATGGGTCTCAAGTCCAAATACTGTGGCACTCACTCAGCATTTTCCCACCCTATCATTTGCCTTACTGCCCACTGTACACACACTGGAGGGCTTTCCACAGTCCACTTGGGATGCCACTCTCTCAAAAAAGTCAAGACATGATCTTCCCCTCTTGCTGATTATTTACCATCACTAAAACAGATTATCTGGTCGTTATCACATTGCTGTTTGTGGGAGCTTGCTGTGCACAAATTGGCTGCTGCATTTCTTACATTACAACATTGACTACACTTCAAAAAGTACTTCTGGCTGTAAAGCATTTTGGAAAGTCCTGAGGTCCTGAAAGGTGCTTTATAAATGCAAGTCTTTCTTTTATCATACAAGTGATATGAATTGCTTCCATTATTTTACCTACTGCTAATGTGAGACTAATGGATCAGTAGTTGCCAGGGTCTGTTTTGTTGATCATTTTGAAACAGCCACCATGTTAGGCCATTTCTAATCTAGCAGGACATCGCTTGTTTTCATCATATCCCTCAATGACTGTCACATAGGCAAAATCTAATTTCTTGTCTCATTTAACACCTTATTATAAATATAACCCATCCCAGGATTTGATGCAGTTAATGTAATTAAAAAATCTGCGTCAAATTAGAATCCAACACATTCTGAGCTGTTTCAGGGCCTCCTAACCAGTTTAAAGTTCTCATATTCATTTGGTTCCCATTGTTCCCACCTTCAGGTGGAACAGTGGGACAAATCTATGCAATTCACTTCTTCAGTTGTCATCAATGAGGCTTCATGATTAGCCATAGATGACGACCTCCCTGAATTGACTTATGCCATCAGTTTTTCCAATGTTGAAGAAAATTGTTCGATCTGAACAATTTGTTGAGAATGTTATCAAGGCCAACTGATCACTAGCATTGTGACTGTAATTAAAGCTGTTTTCAGTGAGGATACAACTCTACAAGGCTGTCTGGGAAGTTGATTTTGGGGGTGTGGGGGGGGGGTGGCGGTGGGTAAGAATAAGCAGTGTTGGTCCAAATAACTCAATCAACTCCCAGACTAATCAATTTTAAGTAAGTGACACAGGATTTGAAAAACTAAAAGTCCTTCCCAAACAAAATCATTCAACAACAAATTGAACACCCAACCAGTGAAGGATTTTGCTAAGTGGATGCAAGGATAAGCCACTCCCTTGTACAGAGCAATCAATATCAGGTTAGATTTGTTATCCTTTAATACTGCTCATCTCACCTATTTGCCTTCTAGAAGTGAATGACAAATTTGAAAACTGCTGTTTGCGTATATGTATAAATCATATTTTTTAATTCAAAGTTCTTTTTTTTTTCATGTAACAATCCATTGCATTTCATGCATGTAGGATGTAATCAGTATTCGCTGTAAATTGACAGGGACACTGCAGCCTTTTACACTCATTAAAATGTACAGATATATTTAATTAGATGTTTCTTTGCCACAGTTAACTATCTTTATCTGAGCATGTCCTTTTGAATGTCCCCATGTTCCTATGAATATAAATAACTCCACTGCACTGCCTATTGCAAACACTGAAGAACTGACCATGACCGAAGGTACACATTGGAATTTCTGCTATATCCTTTCATTCATTTGCTCCTTGAAACAATCTAACATTTATGAAGAAAGTGAGTTGTCAAACTTTACACAGGATTATTCACCAACTTTCAATTAACTGTGCATTTGTAATCTCCAATTTCTAATGAATATTACACAAATCATACTTTTTAATTCAAAGTTCTTATTTTTTTTCATGTAACAATCCATTCATTTCATGCATGTAGGTGAAAAAAGTCGAGTACCATAAAACAAAATACATGGAATTGCAGAACATTTGTGTATACTGCAGCTATGAATTACAGTAGTAACCTACCAAAATTAAACCACCATATAAGTTATGATATTAAGCAGTGCAACACTGAAGTATTGCCTAAAATGTCACACAAAGTTCAATTGTTGCATATAATTTTTTTAAGCTTTAAGGCATTCTTCCATTCTTAGGCCATGCAATACATTTAGTTAGTGATCATTCCACACAGTTTTATCTAAGACATCCAAATAAATAATTACGAAAATACTATTTGATCCTCTTTACAAATTCATAGGGGCAGCAATTGCTGTGTGAATCAAGTGTTTTATCATGGCTGATATTTATTTAATTGTAAGAAATCTCTAATGTTGAAAGTGTTGCAGCTAACTTGCAATATCTTTTTTCAATTACCTGAAATTTAGACAGTTATGGGGTGATTTGATCAAAGTTTTGAAGATACTAAGGGGAACAGATAGGGTAGATGGAGAGAAAATATTTGCTGGTTGGTGAGTCTAGGACAAGGGGGCAAAGTCTAAAAATTAGAGCCAGACCTTTCAGGAGTGAAATTATAAAACACTTCTACATATAAAGGGTGGTCGACGTTTGGAACTCTCTTCCGCAAACAGCAATTGATGCTAAATCAATTGTTAATTTTAAATCTGAGATTGATAGATTTTTGTTAACCAAAGGTATTAAGGGATATGGGGCAAAGTTGGGTATATGGAGTTAGGTCGCAGGTCACAGATCAGCCA
Source organism: Pristiophorus japonicus (assembly GCF_044704955.1). Classification (NCBI taxonomy): domain Eukaryota; kingdom Metazoa; phylum Chordata; class Chondrichthyes; family Pristiophoridae; genus Pristiophorus; species Pristiophorus japonicus. Next base: position 24,727,151 of record NC_091991.1, on the reverse strand, counting down.
TGATCTCAGTAAATGGCGGAACAGGCTCGAGGGGCTAAATGGCCTACTCCTCTCTTCCTATATTCTTACCAGTTGTCAGTTTTGGGCTACTTTTTTTTCCAGTCATAACCAACTGATCATGTAAACAACTTACTCTGACCAATTTAGTGGAAGGACCATGAGCAAATAAACTTTTTTTTAAAAAACTGATAATGAAATTACAAAAATCTTAACCGATGATAATCAGACCTTTTTCATATATTCACAAGGACTGAAAAAATGAATTGTGCATAACCAGAGACTGGAGTTTGATCTTTTGGCCATGAAGAGATCATACATTGTGCTTCACATTGTGTTTTTATTGTAATTTATAGTAAACAAATAGTAAACAAAAGGAAAACTATATTTTTTCTTTAACAGACTAAAAACAACTGTGAACATGCCTATCCTGCATTCTGTGTATATAAATCTAAATAGAATGAGACAAAACCTCTTCAGACAAATTTAGATAATGATATACTTGGTGACAATTATGTAATCCTGTGTACAACACCTGATGCAGGTCAACTGACTGCTTTGATCAGTAAACTTCCCATCCTAAAACACTTTTTTTTTTTGCAATGCTCAATTCTAGTTCTGAAATGCAAAACCTCATGTTAAAACATTCTGGTTCTTGTGAAAGGTCATTGATCTGAGAGGTTACCTATTTCTCACTTCACAGATGCTGCCTGACCTGTTGAGTTTTTCCAGCATTTCTGTTTTTATTTCTGATTTCCAGCATCCGCAGTATTTTGCTTTAGTATTAAAACAGTATTTGTTTCCAGCATATACCCAAAACTAAATATTGTGCCGATTTCATGGTGTCCATGTGACTTTTACAACTCCAGTAGAGAAAGGGGTACCCAGTATTAAAGTTTGATCCACATGGTTTAAGAGCAATTTGGAAATTAGTTATACATGACATACTGCGTTAGAGTAGGATCAACATTCATTTGAATATCCTTGCCCATGAGTTGTCACACACATCTGTCTGGAGACAGAATGAAGGGCTGTCAATGTACAAAAGCTGCTGTTATTGCAACACATCAGCTGTGCAACAAAATTAGCTACAAAGTCTACAATTGTACTATATCTTTTGTCAATTTTCTAGGTACTGTATTTACAAAATATATAGACAGGATTTGAAATACTTTTGTAACATTTTGGCAAAAGAAATATCAGCTCCATCAAAATGTTGAGGAGATAACACATTTGTCAGACACACACACAGTTTAAACCAAGCATAAACTATGCAAATCAGATGCTCTAAGGAGAGTATAGCTACTATTATTCTCCCATCAAAAGTGGTTGTCAGAAACTGGTTTAAAGCTTTACCATCCTTTTATGTTGATTTCCATAATGCTGCTTTGAGTGATGATAAACATACGAAGCATATAGTTTACTTTCTCAAATGCTAGATTCAGTGTAAATATTATTCTTAAATTACAGCAATTTTTTTAAAAAGTGGGCTATTTGGCACCCTTCTCTGCAAGTTCAAGATTTACTGTACAAAAAAAAGCTTTGTAAAAAATCATTTTTTTTAAACCAGGAAACAAAAATAGATATGTTGCTTAGGCTTTCTTTTGAGTCTGATAATTACAATTCATGTCAGGCAAAAAGCCATCCTGCAGTTTTAAAATTGAGGAAAGATCTTGCTAACTAAAAATTGTTTTAGACAGTACAAACAAAAGATTGTATTTAAGATTTCTCAATACTGTAAATGGGGTTGTCATATGAAAATGTAATTAAATAGGGTGATTTAATATTGTACCATCGTGTTCCAATCTTCTTTTACTGTGTTAAGCATACACTATATTTATTGTTAATCACTGCTGCTTGCATTTGCTGAAAACTACTGCATTCTAATTTTTAATTGGCCTTTTCCATCAATTTTAAGTCACACTCTTCATCCAGCTGGGAACTAAAGGTTGGCACTGCAACCAAAACATTAAGATTTCTATTTGCACCTCAAACATGTAATCGGTATTTATTTTATGTGACCTTCCAGTAAAGATATTTTGATTAAATATTGCAATTTTGAATTGCTGTTCACCAATCCACAGTAAAGTATTTAGCATCTTTCAGGCACTCTTAAAATAGAGACAGTCTGTGGTGTATCTACCATATTTACAAATTAAATCTGATAAAGTATGTGGAAATGTACACAACATATGCACTGTGAAAAGACTTAGTTGAAAAAAATATTTAGCTTATGCATCATAACAGCACAAAAATGTTAACTATTTCTATAGAATATCACAAAAACTAAAATTTAAATGAGGAAAATATCACAATAACCATTGCAACAAAAGTGGCATACCTAATTTAATGCATTCTTCCTAAATCATCTGGAGATAGTATTACAATAAGGTCAAACAACTGGGAACAAGTCTGATCTTAAAACATGGCTTGTGCACATAGCCCTAATATTCTGCGCATGCAATTGGGACATTAATAGAAAAACGTGTACTTCAATAGGTGATCACATCTTTAATTTTAATAACTATCATTACTGCACTGTTAATGCTCTCAAATTTATTTTAGTGACAGCCCCTGCTGTATTGCAAGTTACCCAAAATGTACCCAGATAATTCAAGTTGAAGCAATATTAATTTCCTGAATTCAATAGATACACATTTGTTAGGGCTTTAATACAGTATCTTATAAATGAACCAAATTATAATTGTACCTTAACCTGGTGATTTTAAACACTGTAACTTGCACAATCACCACAAAATCTTTTGCACAGCTTGCTTAAAACATCCCAATGTCAAATTTTATTGAGAACCAGTTAATGTGCATTGAATGAATATTTAAATGACAGCTGTCCAATAGGGTACAAACCTGACTACTCAGAATCAGAGTACTTCCAAAGTACAACACCTATGAATCGCCCTCTTGCGCCTTGAAACAGAACTTGCCTCCTTTTCCCCAGTCTCATCCACAAACTGCCCATCAATTCTAATGCCCAATGAAAAATCTCCAAGATACTTGGCCATAAAACTATGACTGATCTGTGAATCTATTGTTGAATAACTCCACTTCTGTAATTTTGAAAGACAAAGCAATCAACATCATCCCATTGTCATCCAAGAGGGAAATAAAAATATTGGAACAAAGAAAGCCCCACATTCTTGGTACGAATGTACATTTTCAAGCATATAGTCTTTTACAAAAAACTGACTGCACTAAGAGTTTCAAAATAAAATTTGAAATTAGAAAGAACTAATAAGCCACACATTTACAAGCATCATTGTGGAAATATTTCTGAAAAAGTTTATTTTGGATTTTAAAAATTGAAAACAATTACTTAAAAGAACAGTGCTGCAATATTACATAGACATTTCATAAAGTTCAGTTTTGCACCAAAATTGACCAACACAAAACACCTGCGAATTTTTTTTGTTTAAACAAGGTAGTGTCTTCTCTCCTGGCTGCAAATGCTGTCGAATGCCTCAACTGTAAACTGTTACCATAAAACTGGGTCACACACCTGTACAGTATTTTGAACTGTACGATCAATAAATTTTACCAACTCTCCAAAATACTTGAACCCAAAGCGAAGCCACAGTTTAGGCAACACACAATTTCAAAATCCTAAACAGTACTGTGACATCGTCATTTAAAAAAAAATCTATCACACTTTTAACAAAATAACGAGGAAAGTTTGCAATTGTAGTAGTATTTTCAACTCTTGAAATCCCTTGTCCCAACTCTTATCAGAAATAACAAATATTAAATTTAACGAATATACAACGTAAATCTTACCGTAAGTAATACTGTTTTAAGGCAAACGCTGCATTAGGACAACCTTTTGGAAAGTTTAACTCTTCTGTTATCTGTGACCATTTGTTCTTGTCGGTTACCTGCAGCAAAAACAATAATCCTGATTAATATGCACACACACATTATCAGATATCAGAATATACCATCTGTTCCTTTACCCACTTCACCGACACGATCTGCGCTATTTTAATGAAGCCAGCAGCACCAGCCAGTTCCTAAAGCGAAAAAAACTTCAATACTTTCCTTGTTTCATCGGACTACAAAACGATGAAAATGTTCTATTTTCTCCGTCCCAGCCATTCTATGGGCCTATACGGGGCCTACAATTTTCCCCTGAACCACGAAGCCTGCCATAGCCAAGAAGACGGCACTCCGTTTCAGCCGAGCAAATAGGCACACAAATGGTGCAAGCCGGTCCCCTGAAGAGCATTTCCTACCCCAGGCACACTCACGATTATCGATGTTAAACATGCCCGCTAATTTTGACTTGGCTGAAGTGCACGCAGTGCAAAAGCAAGCAGCAGCTCAGCCCCACACAGCACAACACCAGGCCAGCCACACACACAACACACATCTAAACAACTGCCATTTACAGCTCACTGCCACACAACACGACCCCTTTCCCCTCGAAGAAAAAGACAGTACCTCCCAACAGGTCTTTCCACCAAAAAAAGAGCGAAGATCAACACTTCTGGCAACCGAGAGGGGAAAAATATATTCACCTTGGCGAATCCACCTAGACTGGTGACTCTTGTGTAGAGAGCGTGAAGATCCAGCTCCTTTCCACCCACGATTGGGATCTTTTTAAAAGGCGTCCTGCAAGAGAGAATAATTAGACCCCCGAACCTCTTCAGCAAAGTGCCTGACAAAAGTTTTATACCCCCCCCCCCTTTTTACTTACCCTCTGTTCTGATGAAACTGCTGCAGCTCCTCCAAGAACGCCTGCCTTTTTCTCCGAGGGTCTGAAGGCTGCATTTTCCCCGTCGAATTTGCCATCTTTTTCATTGTTGTTGTTATGGTGTGTGTGTGTGTGTGTTTTTAAAAAAACGAAAGAAAAAGAAACCTTCTCAAAAAACTTATTCAATATCTACACGAGACCCGTGTCCCATTCCGCCGCGGCTCACTCATTGATGAAGCGAGTGCGAAAGTTTAAGAGGGGAGAAAGAGAGAAAAAAGAGAAAGAGTAACGACTCGCTTAGGTCTTTCGATCTTCCTTTTAAACCCAATGAAGACAAACAAAAAAATATTTTTAAAATACAAAAAAAACTTACATCTTGTCCTCTATTGTGTGTGTTATTGTTGTGGTTTTAAAATGTGTGTGTGTGTATTTTGGTGTAAAGATCTCGGTGGTGCTGCTGTTTTTTTTGACGGTGTTACACGGGCTGCAGTGTTGTGAGCGGCTCCATGCAGTCACTCGGCTTAACATGAACACACACTCACACACAGAAAAGAGAAGCGAGAGAGAGAGAAAAAAACACACACAAGAGAGAGAGAAAGAGACCAAAAAAAACCCAGCGGTGGTAATGGTGCTGGTGCTTGGCGGCGGCGGCCGAGGCACCAAACAGCAGCGGCTCGAACCTCCCTCCGAGAAGCGAAACAATAGCGCCTCGTCTCAACAAAACCGGCCACCACAGCTTGGGCCCCGGGAGGGGGTGCTCCTATTCGACCATTACACGACACCCCTCCCCCTCTCCTCCTCGACAGGCCGAGCTCTCCTCACACAAAATGGCGGCGCCCAGCATTGTGCTGCTTCGGGGCGATCGAGGGGAATCCGCAGGGTTATTTTTTTAAATTACTCTTTTTAATCTATTACCGCGTTCCTTTTCGAAATAGGAAGACGAGCGGCCGCTTTTTTTCAAAAAAAATTGTTCGATTTTATTTTAGCGATTCCGCGCGCGTTGTGTGTGTTTTTTTTTAAAAAACGAGCAGCAGAGAGAAGGTTGAAACGCGCCTGATGGAAATACAACTGTGTGTGTTTGGTGTGGGAGAAGAGGCGGTTTTTCTTCTTCAGTCGTTCGGTTTTAGGGAAGGAGAGAGAGAAAAAAGTTTTAAAATGTGAGCACATTTGGCAAGGCGTTCACTCGATACTTTCTGATAAGTTTTGATTTGCTGAACTTGAAAAGGAATCCCAGGCAGTTGTCATCAATTCACCAGTCGATGCTGCTCGCTCGCAAAAAGGGTATCCCAGCTCCAGTGGATTGTATTTAATTGTGTAGGTTGATAGTTGAATAATTCAAGTTACATATTTAAGCCAAAGTGAGTCATTGTCACTGTTAACATCTGAAATAGCAACGACTTGTGTTTAACGTTTAGCGATGCTCCAATTTCTACTTTCCTAATTGTAAGTCCGCAACTGTTCTATGGTATTGTGGGGTGTATTAACTTTCATTTATGAGTGGGTTGAATCTTCATTTGATAATATTGACGCAGATTTAGCTATGCTCGTAACAACAGCTTGCATTTATATAGCACCTTTAATGGAGTAAAATGTCCCAAGCCTTTCACAGGAGAGATTATCGAACAAAATTTGACATAGAGGAGATATTAGGACAGGTGACTAAAAGCTTGGACAAAGCTTAATATTCAAACAAAGTCTGAACTCTTAGATCATGGTGTTTTTATACTTGTGGATGGATACTTGTGGGATGCTGCAGGGATCAGTGCTGGGACCCCAACTATTTACAATCTATATTAACGACTTGGAAGAAAGGACTGAGTGTAACGTAGCCAAGTTTGCTGATGATACAAACATGGGAGAAAAAGCAATGTGTGAGGAAGACACAAAAAATCTGCAAAAGGACATAGACAGGCTAAATGTGTGGGTAAAAATTTGGCAGATGGAGTAATAATGTTGGAAAGTGTGAGGTCATGCACTTTGGCAGAAAAAAATCAAAGAGCAAGTTGTTATTTCTCAATCTTTCTTCCCGCTATGCTCCACCTCACAGTCAACAAGCTCCCTGCTGGAGTGGAACTAAACTACAGAACTAGTGGGAACCTGTTCAACCTGCACCATCTCCAGGCCAGATCCAAGACCACCCCCAACCTCTATCGTCGAGCTACAGTACGCGGACGACGCCTGCATCTGCGCACATACAGAAGCTGAACTCCAGGACATATTTACTGGGGCGTACGAAAGCATGGTCCTTAACACTAAACATCCGTAAGACAAAGGTCCTCAGCCAGCCTATCCTCACCGCACAGCACTGTCCCCCAGTCATCAAAATCAACGGCGCGGCCCTGGACACCGTGGACCACTTCCCATATCTTGGGAGCCTCCTATCAACAAGAGCAGGCATCGACAACGAGATCCAACACTGCTTCCATTGTGGCTGGTAAAGCCTTTGGCCGCATGAGGAAAAGTGTGTTTGAAGACCAAGCCCTTAAAACTGCCACCAAGCTTATGGTCTACAGGGCTGTAGTAATACCTGCCCTCCTGTGTGGCTCAGAGACATGGACCATGTACAGCAGACACCTCAAGTTGCTGGAGAAATATCACCAACGATGTCTCTGCAAGATCCTACAAATCCCCTGGCAGGATAGGCACACCAACATTGGCGTCCTCATTCAGGCTAACATCCCCAGCATTGAAGCACTGACCACACTCGATCAGCTCCGCTAGGCAGGCCACATAATTTGCATGCCAGACACAAGACTCCCAAAGCAAGTGCTCTGCTCTGAGCTCCTTCTCAGCAAACGAGCCAAAGGTAGGCAGCTGAAACGCTACAAGGACATCCTCAAAGCCTCCCTGATAAAGTGCGACATCCCCACTGACACCTGGGAGTCCCTGGCCCAAGACCGCCCTAAGTGGAGGAAGTGCATCCGCGAGGGCGCTGAACACCTTGAGTCTCAACGCCGAGAGCATGCAGAAATCAAGCGCAGGCAGCGGAAAGAGCGTGCGGCAAACCAGTCCCACCCACCCCTTCCCTCAACGACTATCTGTCCCACCTGTGACAGTCTGTGGCTCTCGTATTGGACAGTTTAGCCACCAAAGAACTCACTTCAGGAGTGGAAGCAAGTCTTCCTCGATTCCGAGGGACTGCCTATGATGGTGATGATGATGATTATTTAAATGGAGAAAGATTGCAAAGTGCCGCAGTACAGCGGGACCTGGGGGTACTTGTGCATGAAACACAAAAGGATAGTCTGCAGGTACAGCAAGTGATCAGGAAGACCAATGGTATCTTGGTCTTTATTGCAAAGGGGATGGAGTATAAAAGCAGGGAAGTCTTGCTACAGCTATATAAGGTATTGGTGAGGCCATACCTGGAATATTGCGTGCAGTTTTGGTTTCCATATTTACGAAAGTATATACTTGATTTTGGAGGCAGTTCAGAGAAGGTTCACTAGGTTGATTCCGGGGATGAGGGGTCTGACTTATGAGGAAAGGTTGAGTAGGTTGGGCCTCTACTCATTGGAATTCAGAAGAATGAGAGGTGATCTTATTGAAATGTATAAGATTATGAGGGGGCTTGACAGGGTGGATGCAGAGAGGATGTTTCCACCGATGGGACAGACTAGAACTAGAGGACATGACCTTAGAATAAGGGGTCACCCATTTAAAACAGAGATGAGGAGAAATTTCTTCTCTGAGCGTTGTAAATCTGTGGAATTCACTGCCTCAGAGAGCTGTGGAAGCTAGGACATTGAATAAATTTAAGACAGAAATAGACAGTTTCTTAAACGATACGGGGTTAAGGGGAGCGGGTGGGGAAGTGGAACTGAGTCGATGATCAGATCAGCCATGATCTTATTGAATGGCGGAACAGGCTCGAGGGGCCATATGGCCTATTCATGTTCCTATTTCTTATGTTCTTATATACATGGGTCAATAACCAGAGGGCAGAGATTTAAAGTGGTTGGTAGTAGGATTAGAAGGGAGATGAGGAAACATTTCTTCTCCCAGAGAATGGTGGGAGTCTAGAAGGGTGGCAGAAGCAGAAACCTTGCTCACATTTAAAAAGTACTTGGATGTGCACTTGAAGAGCTGTAACCTACAGGGCTACAGACCTAATACTAGAAGGTGGGATTAGGCTGGGTAGCTCTTTTTCAACCGGCACGGACACAATGGGCTGAATGGCTTCTTTCTGTGTCATCATTTTTCTATGATTCTATATTTTGTAAGAAGTTTTGAAAATACAAGTCTTGTGTTGCAGTCGAAACTCACCTACCTAAGGTAATGCAGCTTATTATGTTTTTGCTTTACTAACACGTATAATTGCAAGATTTTTGTGAAGCGTAATGAGTCGTAAAGACAAGTTAAAATAAAGTACCAGTGATTTATAAATTATCTGAATCCAAATGAAATTTAAAACATGCCAAAGCCTTGGAGAGGATGTAGAGGAAATTTACCAGCATTATACCAGGGATGAGGAACTTCAGTCATATGGAGAGACTAGAGAAGCTGGGGTTGTCTCTTTAGAACTCAGAAGGTTAAGGGGAGATTAATACTGTTTTTCAAAATTATGAAGGATTTTGATAGGGTGAAAGTGTCTCTACTGGCAGAGAGCACCGATTTTTAATAATTGTTTTGATACAGCAAGTTATGATCTGGAATTCACTATCTGAAGTAGTGATGGAGGAAGCAGATTCAATCGTAATTTTCAAAGGGGAATTGGATATATATTTGAGGAGAAAAAATTTGCAAGGCTATGGAGTAAGAGGAGGGGAGAGGAACTAATTGGATGGCTCTTTCAAAGACAAGCCTGATAGGCCAGATCGCCTCCTTCAACACAAAAACATGCCAGTGCGCTTCATGGAGGTGTAATCAGGCACAAAATCGATAGAGAAAAAGAATGAGATATTAAAAGGGGCTACCAAAAGCTTGGTCAAAGAGGTGGGTTTTTAAGGCAGGCCTTAAAGGAGATGAAGAAGTGGGGATGGGTTTAGGAAGCAAATGCCAAAACATGGGGCTGAGGCACAGCCACCAAAGTGGGTAAAGGGAGGGATGAATACACAAAAAGCCAGTTAGAAGAATGGAGATTTTGGGGAGCACAGGGTTAGAGTAGCTTACCGAGATAGTGAGGGGCAAGGCTTTCAAGGGATTTAAATACGAGGATGAGAATTTTAAATTGAAGGTATTGGGGGACAGGGAGTCAATGTCGTTCACTAATGACAACAGGGTTAGGTGAGTGGAACTTGGTGCAGGATAGGATATGGGAAGCAGAGTTTTGGATGTGCTGAAGTTTAAGAGCTTGGAGGACAGAAAGCCGTCCAGAAGAGCATTGTCGAGTCTGGAGATGACAAACAGATTGCTGAGGCCGCAGCATGTGTACCGAGGCCAGGAGAAAGGCGGGCAATGTTAGAGGTGGAAGTAGGCAGTCTTTGTGATGGAGAGAATATGGGGTCAAGAAGCTCACCTCAAGATCATATACAAGGTTGAATTTGTGAACAGTCTGGTTCAACCTGCAATAGTGGTCGGGAAGAGGATGGTGCTTGTCGCAAACATCAGAATTTGTGGCAGGAGCCGAAGACAATACCTTAGGTCTGTGTCAGCCGTGGCTCAGTGGGTAGCACACTCGCATCTGAGTCAGAAGGATGTGGGTTCAAGTCCCACTCTAGAGACTTGAGCACATATATCTAGGCTGACACTCCAGTGCAGTGTTCAGGGTGTGCTACACTGTCGGAGGTGCCGTCTTTTGGATGAGACGTTAAGCCGAAGCTCCGTCTGCTCTCAGGTGGACGTAAAAGATCCCTTGGCACTATTTTAAAGAAATGCAGGGGCGTTATCCCCAGTGTCCTGGCCAATAGTTATCCCTCAATCAACATAACAAACAGATTATCCAGTCATTATCACATTGCTGTTTGTGGGAGCTTGCTGTGTGCAAATTGGCTGCCGTGTTTCTCACATTACAACAGTGATTACACTCCAAAAGTACTTTACTGGCTGTAAAGTGCTTTGAGGCGTTTGGTGGTGGTGACAGGTGCTATATAAATGCAAGTCTTTCTTTCATCCTTCCCAATGTTGTGGGGATCTGGAACTCACTGCCTGGACGAGTGGTGGATGCAGAAACCCTCACCACATTTAAGAGATGGTTAGATGGGCACTTAAAGTGCAGTAACTTGCAGGGTTACGGACCTAAAGCTGGTAATTGGGATTAGCCGGGGTAACCTCTTGTTGGCTGGCGCAGATATGATGGTAAGTGCTGCGGGGAATCGAATACGGCCACGGTGATCGTCTGGATGGGTCAGAGAGGAATTTTTCCAGATTTTTTCCCCCAATTTGGCTTGGGTTTTTATCTGGTTTTTGCCTCTCCCAGGAGATCACATGGCTCTGGTTGGGATGGAGTGTAGAATGTTTCAGTGTAAGGAGTGTCGCAGTTGTGTGGGGCAGACTGGTTGGGCTGGGTGCTCTTTACCTTTGCGCCATTATTCATTGTTCATAGGTTTATATGTAACCTTCAGGGTTGCTGACCGAGGGCCGTGCAGCTCTTTGTCGGCCGACACGGACGCGATGGGCCGAAATGGCCTCCTGCACTGTAAAATTCTATGTTTCTAATGTTTAATTGGAGGAAATGGCATCTCATCTGAGACAAGCAAAACCATACCGCGGGAGCCTACTATCAGCAAGGGCAGACATCAACGACAAGGTCCAACACTGCCTCCAGTATGCCAGCGCAGCCATTCAGGCGCCTGAGGAAGAGTGTTTGAAGACCAGGACCTCAAATCTGGCACCAAGCATATGGTCTACAGGGCAGGAGTGATACCTCCCCTCCGATATGGCTCAGAGACGTGGACCATATACAGTAGACACTTCAAAGCGCTGGAGAAGTACTACCAGTGCTACCTCCGCAAGATCATGCAAATCCACTGAGGATAGATTTACCAACGTCAGTGTTCTCGATCGGACCAACATCCTCAGCATCGAAGCACTGACCGCACTGGGCGGGCCACATTGTCCGCATGCCTGACACGAGACTCCCAAAGCAAGCGTTCTACTTGGAACTCCTACACGGCAAGTGAGCCCCAGGTGGGCAGAGGAAACGTTTCAAGGACACCCTCACAGCCTCCTTGATAAAGTGCAACATCCCCACCGGCACCTGGGAATCCCTGACCCAAGACCGCCTTAAATGGAGGAAGAGCATCCGGGAGGGTGTTGAGCACCTCGAGTCTCGTTGCCGAGAGCATGCAGAAACCAAGCGCAGACAGCGGAAGGAGCGTGCGGCAAACCAGACTCACCACCCACCCTTTCCTTCAACCACTGTCTGTCCCACCTCTGACTGTAATTCCCGTATTGGACTGTACAGTCACCTGAGAACTCACTTTTACAGTGGAAGCAAGTCTTCCTTGCTTTTGAGGGACTGCCTATGATGATGAGACAAGCAATCTAACAACACGGGCAGTGTTTGTGAGCGGTGGGGGGGGCAGTGTTAGATGATGGGGGAGTCCCGAAAGGTGGTCGAGAGGTAAGGCTGGATGTTTCACTGTACATGTGGAAGCTGATATGTGGAAGATAAGGAAGAGGTGGGGGCCAAGGATAGATCATTGGGAGACTGCAGAGGTGATGATGCTGGGCTGAAGAGAGAAACTTGCTGGAAATACTGTGGCTATGATTGGATCGAAAGAAGTAAAACCAAGCAAAAACAGTTCTACTGAGCTGGATAATGGAGGAGAGATGTTGAAGGAGGATGGTGTGGTTGTTTGTGTCAGGCTGCAGAGAGGATGAGGAGGGAAAATGCATTAAGGCCACACTCGGAGGGCATCATTTATGGCTTTGATTAGGATCATTTTAGTGTTGCAGCTGGGGTAGAAACCTGATTGAACAGACTTGAATTTGCAGGAAAAATGGGCATGGATGTAGGAGGTGAGTCATTCAAGGACTTTGGAGAGGAAAGGGAGGTTTGCGATGGGGCGGTACTTTGCAAGGACATTGAGTTCAAGGGTGGGTTTTTGTGAAGGGGATAATGGTGGTTTAAATACAATTATGTATAAGGAAGTCACCTGCAGTAATCTACAAAAGTGACTATATTATATGAAATTAGCTTGTTTTTGAAACTTGTGAATTGCACACACTGCTCTGAAACCATGTTTTTATGGGTGCATTTATACTGCGAGTAAAGCAGTTTCCACACCTGCACAGAGTTCTTCCAGCCGGGCAATTCAGAACAATAAGTAGGTGAGTCCTCCAGCCAACTTATCCAGTGGTTAACTAAGCCATACAGACCATGAAGGTCATAAGTCCAACCTGCTTTGAGGTAGCTGATCTTGGCCATGGGGACGGTAGGAAACATTGCACCCTTTTTTAAGCAGGAGAAAATCACTCTTGACTGAAATCTGGTGACCCCTGCTGGAAGTGTGCATATGTGGACTTTGGATGAGAATACAATCGGTTGGCTGCGATTTCCCCTTCCATACTTGTAAAGTTTACCAATATTTACTCTCAATGCACACACACATGAATAATGCCCACTTGGGTGAGGTACTGAAGGGTAACTAGTACCCGTGGAACTGTACTGCAGCAGGGAGCCAATGTCTTCAGGAAGAAATTTGTATAAAAAGAGCTCACTTTCAAGACATTTGAATTTTGTTACTTGATTTTCATAAATAACCGATGTAGAGGAACTGAGTTCATTTACTAAGTTACTGCTTTCGGCTATTCTGTTAGAAACGGGGGCACAGTGAATGCCAGTTGTTCAATTGCTTTCCCATGAGAGAGAGAGAGAGAAAAAATTAGTGAACAAGTCACCCAGTGGGCTAATGTCATTTCCAACAGCTGACGTTAAGGTAACATTGGCAGAAGCCTGTCTTTTCAGCAAGGGACTGATCCCCAGGACTACAATTTAAAATTATTTTAAAAACATTTCTCTTTTTTTAACCAATTCTCATACATTTATCATGACTTAATTTAGATAGTGAATGCAGCAGAGTATTCCATGGTGGGGGCATCACAGCTGAGGCTAGTCCTTTTGTCATCTCGTGTGTTCACTTGTGTACTTGTAGGGGCTACTGTATATCAAAGCAAAATAAGAAACCCTGGGCAAATTTCCTCTCTTCAACCCAGAGATGCTGAGTCCATTGTACTGACCTAACCCAGAAAATTCTAGAGGTCAAATCTGGATGGTCTATGATCTAATGGCTCGGTCACTCACTGTCTTTAACTAGCTGAGCCACCAAGGTTGCCTTTAAAATGGTTTACTCAACTCATGGGGTTGTCTTCTAGGTTTCTGTGAGTGATGGCCAGAAAGATAACGTTTGTGTTTATAGACCACTCATACTGCACATTTTGCATTAATTCAGCTTGAAAAGTCCTGTTTTTAATAAAATCTATAACTCTCTCTCTCTCCAATCAGTTGTGTACATGGCAAATTATAACACTTTGATTTTTTTTTTTGGAGCAACTTTTAATTAAGTGACTTTTTAAAAATTGAATAGTTTTGCTGAAGTTACTTTTCATAAACTGGACATCTAGCTTAGTAAATTAAAGATAATTCAAGGTGATTCAGATTTTGTAACGCCATCTCCCCTGTGGTGCTTCTAAGTTATCTAGCCTGGTCTTGAGCATTAATCGCCCCAGTGGTAAGTTACAAACGATACTAAAAATGCATGACAGTGAGCATTGTCTACTACTTGTCTAAAAGTAGTTTATTGCATCTATGTTAATTAATGCCTGCGTGGAATTCATTGACAATTTGATTGGGTTCGCATGCACAATTTTGAGTCATTTCTTGATGTGTATTTATGCTACAGTTTCCTTTACAGCTCCCAATATTTGTGCTGTCAGCAAATTTTGATACTGTGTCCCCTATACCCCAAGTCCAAATGATTTTGATATTGAGAACTGGCATGGACACGATGGGCCGAATGGTCTCATGTGTCATAATTTTTCTATGATAAGAGCAATGGTCCTAATACTGAGTGCTGGAGGACACCACCATTTACATCACTCCAGACTAAAAAAACACTCATTAATCACTTCAGTTTTCTATTCTTTAGTCAGCTATCTCTGTCTGGCACACCTTCCATATTCAAGGATATTTGAAACATTCTGACAAGACCTCTGGCCGTTTACTCTCTCACTTCCCTGAGTATTCTTAGATGGTTGCTATCAGGGCCTTTGCAACTTTGAGTTTCACCAACCTTACCAATGCTGCTGCTTCATCTATGGTTAGCCTAATTGTTCCTTCGCTTGTACCCTTTCATGTCCACTACCTGAAACTTCCATGTAAACCAAGGCAAAGTACACATTTAGTATCTACCATCATTCCTTCATCCTCCATAAGACTTGTCATTGCTTTGCTGAGTTTATCAGTTCAATCCGTACCCTGGGATTCAGCAGCTTTGATATACGTTACGATGTGTGTTATGGTAGAACAGCACTGTCTTTCACTTGCAACAGTTTCACCAATTCATTTCATTTAATGTTTTTGCAAATACATTAATTTAAAATAAACTATTTTGGTCATTTATATGATGCTACGCCCAGTACTATCAGCTGGGCGTGGCATCATATAACTGTATATAAACCTTGCATTTAGCATGCATTCATCATACTCAAGATGTCATACTTAAAAATACCAGACATGGCATGTTGATTTCTTCTGACCTGGAGGTATAAATTTACAAACAGCCGCCATTCTTCAAAGTGTTTTAATCAACAGCAATTAACTTTAGGATGTGTATATTTATGGTAGTTACACTTGTGATCTTAAAAGAAAGTTAGATTAAACACAGGTCCACTAGAGCAGCAAAATAGTATATTGTGCATTAGATGGTATAGGACTCCCGGCATTATAAAACATTGTATAAGCTGACATGCTAAGAGAAAAGACACAGGATATCCACCAGTAAAATATATTTCAAGACATTTATACTAAAAATAATCTTCAAAATGTTCACTTTTTTGGGGATAGGATGGGTTGAAAGTAAGCAACTTCACTTGTTTGGTTTGTCTGAGCTGGGTTATGTATTTGGGGCCAAGCCTTGAAGATTCTCACTTCTCTAGTGACTGTAATCTAGTAAAGGGGGCAACTCTTTTACTAGGTTACCCTTTGTTCGTTATTGTGGGGAAGATTGGAAAACTGCAAATGTAATGCCCCTATTAAAAAAGGAGGCAGACAAAAAGCAGGAAACTACAGACCAGTTAGCCTAACATCTGTGGTTGGGAAAATGTTGAAGTCCATTATTAAAGAAGCAGTAGCAGGACATTTGGAAAAGCACAATTTGGTCAGGCAGCGTCAGCATAGATTTATGAAGGGGAAGTCATGATTGACAAATTTGCTGGAGTTCTTTGAGGATGTAATGAACAGGGTGGATAAAGGAGAACCAGGGGATATGGTGTATTTGGACTTCCAGAAGGCATTTGGCAAGGTGCCACATAAAAGGTTACTGCACAAGATAAAAGTTCACTGGGTTGGGGGTAATATATTAGCATGGATAGAGGATTGGCTAACTAACAGAGAACAGAGAGTCGGGATAAATGGTTCATTCTCTGGTTGGCAACCAGTAACTAGTGGGGTGACACAGGGATCAGTGCTGGGACCCAACTATTTACTATCTATATTAATGATTTGGAAGAAGGGACTGAGTGTAACATAGCTAAGTTTGCTGACAATACAAAGATGGGAGGAAAAGCAATGTGTGAGGAGGACACACAAAATCTGCAAAAGGACATAGGCCAAGTGAGTGGACAAAAATTTGGCAGATGGAGTATAATGTTGGAAAGTGTGAGGTCATGCACTTTGGCAGAAAAAATCAAAGAGCAAGTTATTATTCAAATGGGGAAAGATTGCAAAGTGCTGCAGTACAGCGGGACCTGGGGTACTTGTGCATGAAACACAAAAGGATAGTATGCAGGTACAGCAAGTGATCAGGAAGGCCAATGGTATCTTGGCCTTTAGTGCAATGGGGATGGAGTATAAAAGCAGGGAAGTCTTGCTACAGCTATACAAGGTATTGGCGAGGCTACACCTGGAATACTGTGTGCAGTTTTGGTTTCCATAATAACGAAAGGATATACTTGCTTTGGAGGCAGTTTAGAACGGCGCAGCCCCAACCTGGACGCCCATTTTTCGCGCCCGAAAGTGCGCCTAAAAAATACCTGCAGATTCTCCGGCTGCCTGCAGGTCCTTTGCAGCTCGGCGCAGCGCAGCACGAGCTGTGGGGGGGGGGGTGGAGCCAGGTTCCTGCGCTGAAATCAGTGCCGGGACCTCTGCACAGGCGCGCTACAGTAGGCGCGCATGTGCAGTAGCTCCAGGCGCCCGAAACTGTGTGGGAGGGGCCCGAAGCACGCAGCTCCCTTTCCGACCCCTCCAGCTCCCGCTCCGCTCCCCCCCGCCCCTCAGCTCCTGTTCTGACCCCACCCCAGCTCCCGCTCCGACGACCCGCTCCCGCTCCCGACCCGAGAACCCCCCCCCAGCTCCCGCTTCCCCAGGCCACCTACCTTTAACTCCTTTGGTGGGGCCCACCCGCCTGGCATCTTACTGGGGGCGGGCCCCGCCCGAAATCTTGGGCCCAGCTTCTTTACGTCAGCCGGGCCCGTTCAGTCTCCTCCCTCTTCCACTCCCCCCCTCCCTCTCCTCCCCCATCTCCTCCCCCTCACCCCCTCTCTCCCCCCTCCCTCTCCTCCCCCCTCCCTCTCCTCCCCCCTCCCTCTCCTCCCCCCTCCCTCTCCTCCCCCCTCCCTCTCCTCCCCCCTCCCTCTCCTCCCCCCTCCCTCTCCTCCCCCCTCCCTCTCCTCCCCCTCCCTCTCCTCCCCCCTCCCTCTCCTCCCCCCTCCCTCTCCTCCCCCCTCCCTCTCCTCCCCCCTCCCTCTCCTCCCCCCTCCCTCTCCTCCTCCCCCCCTCTCCTCCTCCCCCCCTCGCCTCCCTCCCTCTCCTCTCTTCCCTCCCTCCCCCTCCTCTCCTCCCTCACCCCCCCCCCCCACCCCTCTCCTCGCTCTCCCTCCCATCCCTCCCCTTGCTGTCAGAAACACAGACACTGACGGACAGAGAGAGAGACATTGACACTGACGGACAGAAAGTGAGAGAGAGAGAGACACACACTGGGGGGGCCCCGTCCCAGCACGCTGTTGGAGGGCTCCCGGTGCTGCAGTCAGTGAGTAGAAATTTTTTTATTTATTGCTTTTTTTTAAATTTATTTTTTATTAATTTTTTTTGATTGATTTATTGGTTGATTTATTGATGTATTTATCATTTATTATTGATGATGCTCTTTATTTGTAAAACTGAAGTGTTTAATGTTTGTAAACTTCCCTTAAACCCCCCCCACCCCCCCATTCTCTACGCCTGATTTGTAACCTACGTCTGATTTTCTAAGTGTAGGCAAGGTTTTTCTGAGCGTACAAAAATCTACACTTACTCCATTCTAAGTTAGTTTGGAGTAAGTTTTCACTGCCTAAACTTTCAAAACAGGCGTAAGTGGCCGGACACGTCCCCTTTTGGAAAAAAAAAATCTGTTCCAAACTGAAACTGTTCTAACTGACTAGAACTGGAGCAAACTAAATGCCGAGAATTGCAATTTCTAAGATACTCCATTCTAAACCAGTTGCTCCAAAAAAACAGGAGCAACTCAGGCCGAAACTTGGCCCCGATGAGGGGGCTTGACGAGATGGATGCAGAGAGGATGTTTCCACTGATGGGGGAGACTAGAACTAGAGGGCATGATCTTAGAATAAGGGGCCACCCATTTAAAAAGAGATGAGAAATTTCTTCTGAGGGTTGTAAATCTGTAGAATTCGCTGCCACAGAGAGCTGTGGAAGCTGGGACATTGAATAAATTTAAGACATAAATAGACAGTTTCTTAAACAATAAGGGGTTATGGGGGAGTGGGCGGGGAAGTAGAGCTGAGTCAATGATCAGATCAGCCATGATATTGAATGGCGGAGCAGGCTCGAGGGGTGTTCCTATTTCTTGTGTTCTTAATTGTTGGAGCAGTACTCCTGTTAATCACACTGACGATCGCCAGGCACTATTGTCCATATTGGTAATAATTATCTCTAATTCCAAGTCGAAAGCATCTTCGTTATCAAGCTAAGCTAAAAGTGTTAAAGGCAGGAGTAGGCCATTTGGCCCTTCGAGCCTGCACCACCCTTCAATAAGATCATGGCTGATCATTCACCTCAGTACCCCTTTCCTGCTTTGTCTCCATACCCCTTGATCCCTTTAGCCGTAAGAGCCATATCTAACTCCCTCTTGAATATATCCAATGAACTGGCATCAACAACTCTCTGTGGTAGGGAATTCCACAGGTTAACAACTCTCTGAGTGGAGAAGTTTCTCCTCATCTCAGTCCTAAATGGCTTAGCCCTTATCCTTAGACTATGACCCCTGGTTCTGGACTTCCCCAACATCGGGAACATTCTTCCTACATCTAACCTGTCTAGTCCCATCATAATTTTATATGTTTCTATGAGATCCCCTCTCATCCTTCTAAACTCCAGTGAATACAGGCCCAGTCGATCCAGTCTCTCCTCATATGTCCGTCCTGCCATCCCGGGAATCAGTCTGGTGAACCTTCGCTGCACTCCCTCAATAGCAAGAATGTTCTTCCTCAGATTAGGAGACCAAAACTGAACACAATATTCCAGGTGAGGCCTCACCAAGGCCCTGTACAACTGCAGTAAGACATCCTTGCTCCTATACTCAAATCCCCTAGCTATGAAGGCCAACATACCATTTGCCGCCTTCACCGCCTGCTGTACCTGCATGCCAACTTTCAATGACTGATGTACCATGACACCCAGGTCTCGTTGCACCTCCACTTTTCCTAATCTGCCGCCATTCAGATAATATTCTGCCTTCGTGTTTTTGCCACAAAAGTGGAGAACCTCACATTTATTCACATTATACTGCATCTACCACTCATTTGCCCACTCACCTAACCTGTTCAAGTCACCCTGCAGCCTTTTAGCGTCGTCCTCACAGCTCACACCGCCACCCAGCTTAGTGTCATCTGCAAACGTGGAGATATTACACTCAATTCCCTCATCCAAATCATTAATGTATATTGTAAATAGTTGGGATCGCAGCACTGAGCCCTGCGGCACCTCACTAGTCACTGCCGGCTATTCTGAAAAGAACCCGTTTATCCTGACTCTCTGCTTCCTGTCTGCCAACCAGTTCTCTATCCACGTCAGTACATTACCCCCAATACCATGTGCTTTAATTTTGCACACCAATCTCTCGTGTGGGACCTTGTCAAAAGCCTTTTGAAAGTCCAAATACACCACATCCACTTGGTTCTCCCTTGTCCACTCTACCAGTTACATCCTCAAAAAATTCTATACCTTAGAGCAGCATAGACTTAGGTGGAGATATAATTGAGGTTTATAAGATAATGAAGGAAATAGACAGTGTTCCAGCTGACAGTTTATTTCAATTAAATAGGTTAGGCAGGGGCACAAATTTATGATGTATAAGGCTAGATATAGGTTGGATATCAGGAGGTGGTTCTTTTCCCAGAGAATAGTAGTTCTCTGGAACAAGCTGCTGTCTCATGTACTGGATGCAGACTCACTGAATTCCTTCAAGCGAAAGCTGGATTTGTTTCTGACTGTGGCGAAGATCACCTCTTACAGAAGATAGGTACTGCAGGGAATTTAATGGCCAGAGTGATCTCCTGGACTAGTTTCGATCGCCTAGATGGGCTGGAGAGAAATTTCCCTGATTTCTGGTCTCAGTACTCTTGTCCAAAAAATAATTTGCTGTATTTTCCTAGAATAAACAGAAGCAAAACCAAGTTATGGTTGTGTAATGGAGCTAAAGTGGACTGGGAAAATAGATTTAAAATATGGGATGGTTGATGAGCAGTGGCAGACATTTAAGGAAATATTTCATAACTCGCAACAAAAATATATCCCAATGAGAAGTAAAGACTGTAAGAGAAGGGATAACCATCTGTGGCTAACTAACGAAATAAGGAATGGTATCAAATTGAAAACAAGGGCATACAATGTGGCCAAGACTAGTGGGAGGCCAGAGGATTGGGAAACTTAAAAGTCAGCAAGGAACGACTGAAACAAATGATAAAGAGGGAAGCTAGATTATGAAAGTAAACTAACACAAAATATAAAAACAGATGGTAAGAGTTTCTACAGGTACATAAAAAGGAAAAGAGTGGCTAAAGTAAATGTTGGTCCTCCATGAGACTGGGGAATTAATAATGGAGAACAGGGAAATGGCAGAGATGTGGAACAAATATTTTGTATCAGTCTTTGAAGACACTAAAAACATCCTAATAGTGGATAATCAACGGACTATAGGGAGGGAGGAACTTAATACTAATGAAGTTGTACTCGGTAAAATAATGGGACTAAAGGTGGACAAGTCCCCTGGACCTGATGGCTTACATCCTAGGGTCTTAAAGGAAGTGGCTGCAAAGATAGTGGACACATTGGTTGTAATCTATCAAAATTCCCTGGATTCTGGGGCGGTCTCAGCGGGTTGGAAAACCTCAAATGTAACACCCCTATTTTTAAAAAAGTAGGCAGACCAAAAGCAGAAAAGTATAGACTGGTTAGCCTAACATCTGTCATTGGGAAAATGCTGGAGTCCATTATTAAGGAAGCAATAGCGGGACATTTGGAAAAGCATAATTCAATCAAGCAGAGTCAGCATGGTTTTATGAAAGGGAAATCATGTTTGACAAATTTGCTGGAGTTTGAGGATGTAACGAGCAGGTGGATAAGGGGGAAAACCAGTAGATGTGGTGTATTTGGATTTCCAGAAGGCATTCGATAAGGTGCCACATAAAAGATTACTGCACAAGATAAAAGTTCACGGGTTGGAGCTAATATATTAGCATGGATAGAGGATTGGCTGGCTAACAGAAAACAGAGATTCGGGATAAATGGGTCATTTTCCGATTGGCAAACAGCAACTAGTGGGGTGCTACAGGGATCGGTGCTGGGTCCTCAACTATTTACAATCTATATTAATGACTTGGATGAAGGAACCGAGTGTAATGTAGACAAGTTTGCTGCTGATACAAAGATGGGTGAGACAGCAAATTGTGAGGAGGACACAAAAAATCTGCAAAGGGATATAGACAAGCTAAGAGACTGGGTAAAAATTTGGAAGATTGAGTATAATGTGGGAAAATGTGAGGTGGTCCACTTTTGCAGAAAAAATAGAAAAACAAATTATAACTTAAATAGAGAAAAATTGCAAAGTGCTGCAGTACAGAGGGACCTGGGGTCCTTGTGCATGAAACACAAAAAGTTAGTATGCATGTACAGCAAGTAATCAGAAAGGCAAATTGAATGTTGACCTTTATTGCAAGGTGGATAGAGTATAAAAGCAGAGAAATCCTGCTACAACTGTAGAGGGTTACTGGATGGCCACACCTCGAGTACCTCGTACAGTTTTAGTCTCCGTATTTAAGGAAGGATATACTTTCTCATTGGAGGCTGTTCAGAGAAGGTTCACTAGGTTGATTCCGGAGATGGAGGGGTTGACTTATGAAGATAGGTTGAGTAGGCTGGGTCTATACACATTGGAGTTCAGAAGAATGAGAGGTGATATCGAAACATATAAGATAATAAGGTGGATGCAGAGAGGATATTTCCACTCATAGGGAAAACTAAAACTAGGGGACATAGTCTCAGAATAAGGGGCCGCCCATTTAAAACTGAGATGAGGAGGAATTTCTTCTCTGAGGGTTGCAAATCTGTGGAATTCTCTGTCCCAGAGAGCTGTGGAGGCTGGATCATTGAATATATTTAAGGCGGAGATAGACAGATTTTTGAGCAATAAGGGAATAAAGGGTTATGGGGAGCGGGCAGGGAAGTGGAGCTGAGTCCATGATCAGATCAGCCATGATCTTATTAAATGGCGGAGCAGGCTTGAGGGGCCAGGTGGCCTACTCCTGCCCCTATTTCTTATGTTCTGTCAGATGATCATGGATAGGTTGCATTGAAAACAACCAAACACAGTGCAGTATGTAGCCATAACCTATTTTTACAGTTAACAAGGCTTTGTTTGTTTCTTAGATAGCTTGATGTACTATTCTATTTCTCCAAGTCATGTCTTCTACTGGGGGCCTTTACACAGACCACAATGGATGCTCTAAATTCTAAGATGAATATTCTAATCAAAAGGCAACAATATTTGTATTTGGTAATGCTTTAAAAATGGTTTAAGATGAAATCTGAACTGCGGAGATTAATAATTACACTTGTTCAGTGCCCGCAACTCTGTTTCCTATTCCTATGTCCATTTATCTTTACCAGTTGAAGCACATTCATTTTAGCTGATACATTCAACATGTGCTCATATACATAAACATATACATATACACTGTTCCAGTATGCTTGAAGCATTTTGTTTTATGCTCCATATTTCAAAATGATGTGCTTCTCAAAGTGGAGGGTGAAAGTGTTGGGATTTAAACTCTTTCCATCTTTTTGCACCTAGTGTCTATGCCCAACTCTCTCAGGTTGTATGTAATATGAATTAAAAATAGAAGTCCTATTTTAACCTTCAAAATTAAAAATATCTCTACTGCACCATTTTCCACAACAGACATACTATTGAGTGAATTGCGTAATTATATTTATTTTTCTGTGAGTATTCAAAACTAAGTTGAAATTCCCCAAACTTGTTTCATTTAGGACACTTGGAGCTGATCAAGAGAGGATTGATACCACCCAGTGTATGTTAAATTTGAACTTGGGTACTGGAGATGAACAAATATTTGAATCCATGTGCTGCCCAGTCCCGATCCCATGATCTTTGAAGTCTGTTTTTCACAATATATCTTTTCATTTCAATGCAAATTAGATATTTTGATCCAGAGCATGATTTTATACATACAGGATGTTTTTTTAAATTCTCTATTACATAGAAACATAGAAAATAGGTGCAGGAGTAGGCCATTCGGCCCTTCTAGCCTGCACCGCCATTCAATGAGTTCATGGCTGAACATGCAACATCAGTACCCCATTCCTGCTTTCTCGCTATACCCCTTGATCCCCCTAGTAGTAAGGACTTCATCTAACTCTTTTTTGAATATATTTAGTGAATTGGCCTCAACAACTTTCTGTGGTAGAGAATTCCACAGGTTCACCACTCTCTGGGTGAAGAAGTTTCTCCTAAATGGTCCTAAATGGCTTACCCCTTATCCTTAGACTGTGTCCCCTGGTTCTGGAGTTCCCCAACATTGGGAACATTCTTCCTGCATCTAACGTGTCTGAACCCATCAGAATTTTAAACGTTTCTATGAGGTCCCCACTCATTCTTCTGAACTCCAGTGAATACAAGCCCAGTTGATCCAGTCTTTCTTGAAAGGTCAGTCCCGCCATCCCGGGAATCAGTCTGGTGAATCTTCGCTGCACTCCCTCAATAGCAAGAATATCCTTCCTCAGGTTAGGAGACCAAAACTGTACACAATACTCCAGGTGTGGCCTCACCAAGACCCTGTACAATTGTAGCAACACCTCCCTGCCCCTGTACTCAAATCCCCTCGCTATGAAGGCCAACATGCCATTTGCTTTCTTCACCGCCTGCTGTACCTACATGCCAACCTTCAATGACTGATGTACCATGACACCCAGGTCTCGTTGCACCTCCCCTTTTCCTAATCTGTCACCATTCAAGATAATAGTCTGTCTCTCTGTTTTTACCACCAAAGTGGATAACCTCACATTTATCCACATTATACTTCATCTGCCATGCATTTGCCCACTCACCTAACCTATCCAAGTCACTCTGCAGCCTCATAGCATCCTCCTCGCAGCTCACACTGCCACCCAACTTAGTGTCATCCGCAAATTTGGAGATACTACATTTAATACCCTCGTCTAAATCATTAATGTACAGTGTAAACAGCTGGGGCCCCAGCACAGAACCTTGCGGTACCCCACTAGTCACTGCCTGCCATTCTGAAAAGTACCCATTTACTCCTACTCTTTGCTTCCTGTCTGACAACCAGTTCTCAATCC
Source organism: Pristiophorus japonicus (assembly GCF_044704955.1). NCBI lineage: Eukaryota > Metazoa > Chordata > Chondrichthyes > Pristiophoridae > Pristiophorus > Pristiophorus japonicus. The sequence continues at coordinate 24,702,474 of NC_091991.1, read as the reverse complement.
ATGTCAGCACACTACCCCCAATCCCATGTACTTCAACTTTGCACATTAATCTCTTGTGTGGGACCTTGTCGAAAGCCTTCTGAAAGTCCAAATATACCGCATCAACTGGTTCTCCCTTGTCCACTCTACTGGAAACATCCTCAAAAAATTCCAGAAGATTTGTCAAGCATGATTTCCCTTTCACAAATCCATGCTGACTTGGACCTATCATGTCACCTCTTTCCAAATGCGCTGCTATGACATCCTTAATAATTGATTCCATCATTTTACCCACTACTGAGGTCAGGCTGACCGGTCTATAATTCCCTGTTTTCTCTCTCCCTCCTTTTTTAAAAAGTGGGGTTACATTGGCTACCCTCCACTCGATAGGAACTGATCCAGAGTCAATGGAATGTTGGAAAATGATTGTCAATGCATCCGCTATTTCCAAGGCCACCTCCTTAAGTACTCTGGGATGCAGTCCATCAGGCCCTGGGGATTTATCGGTCTTCAATCCCATCAATTTCCCCAACACAATTTCCCGACTAATAAGGATTTCCCTCAGTTCCTCCTCCTTACTAGACCCTCTGACCCCTTTTATATTCGGAAGGTTCAGACAACAAAATAGCTTCCAAATCTGTCTTTTTACCAATGGTTCTGGCTCTTAGAGATGCAGACACCTTAGATAGGAATGGAGAAAAAAAAACTTAGAATTTGCAAATATTACATTAATCCTATTGACAACTGAAAATCAGTTTGCGCTGATTTACATTTAATAAATGCTGATTGATTTAGGTGACTAACTTTTTAAATTCTGCAGCGACAAATTCAAATTAGTCAAGATTGGTCAACAATGAAGCATTTTTATCTGTTGTATTTTTTTTCATTTTCTTGCATGATTGTACACACAGGGTTCAAATTAGATACTGACAGTTAATTTTTCAAGCTGACAATATGCATTATTGTCTTGTATGCTTGTTGCTTTTGGACAAAGAATGGTTAAAGATGCTAATATTGTTAAAGTGCAATGCTATAAATGTTATTCTGTCCAGCAGTGTCCCTGATAGCTGTGTTAATTTCCTGTAATCACAGGTTGATCTAAGTGATTGTAGTAGCTCAATGGATTTGTCAGAAAGTGGTCAATCCATTCTGTTCAAATATTCTATATGATCGACATCCGAGGGATCTTTTTAAAGTAATAGGTTTGATTGAGAGTTATATCCTGTTGGAGGATTTCAGTCAGAATTGTGGGAAAGGCAAGCCTATGATTCCTTGTAGACCCTTTGACTTACAGATCTGTAGTTAGGAGCTACAGGTTGTAGGTTTGTTTGGCTGCATGTGCGCAGCTCACTAGTCAGTATGAATCCAACTGAGATACAGGATTGGTCAGGACTGTGTAGGAAAAAACACTTAAAAAGTAAAAAAAAAAAAGCATGCCTCAAGGGTCAGTTTAATGCTGAGTCTAAGTGTAGGAAAAACATCTTTGTTCTTTTGACATTTTGGAGAATAGTAAAGATCGTAATTACTCCAAATATACAGTTTGTATTGAGTACTATTCTTTTACATGTTTTATATTTTTGTTCAATTTGTCTAGTGGTTTATAGCCTGAGCCATAGTCTCACAATTTTATGCTTCCACCTACTGAAATTGAGGAAATCATGTGGCAGCACGTAATATATCCAGTAAGCTGGAGTACATTGATAAGCTTCTCTGTTCAACCCCGGGGACTTCCTAGGTTTACTTAGAAATTGGTCAGATAAAGGCACACTGATTTTCAGAGGAAGTAGTGTTCTTACGGACTGGTTGGTGATCCTGCATCCAAGGAGAATTTAAAGCATAAAAATCCAAACAAAGGAGCTTGAGATAATCACTTTATTGATTTCCTTTGTCGCTGGCATCTTTCAGGCCTCCCCTGGTGCAACCGTGGGCATCAGTGAAAAGCAAGGGGAAAAATTCTTCAGTTGGCACGGCTTTGCTGAAGAGATTTTCCTCTATGGCTACTTGTGGGGTGCACTGTGCCTGTCAGCAAAGAAGATCCTGAAATTTATTTGCCTTGAACCATTTGCATGGCCTGGGTTTACTACCTGTACAGGCCTGCCCCCTGTCTGGACGTTGCCAGGATATCAGGCAGGAAATATGAGACTCGAGACTTTGTTATCCTGCCCCCCACCCCCCGACCTGCGAGAGAACAGCATTGGCAGGCGGGAGTATAAGTAGGAGAGCAGTCCCAGGACCCAGTGCAGCGTGCCCCCCCCCCCCCCCCCCGACCTGCGAGTGAACAGCATTGGCAGGCGGGAGTATAAGTAGGAGAGCTAGCTACTGCAGCGAGCGGTGTGAACTGACCCAGGAGTGTGATCACTTCTAGAAGGGCTGACATCACTGGAGTCCAGCGGCGTCCGAGCCTAGCGGGGGGCTGAGAGTCGGGTCGAGCCCAGCGGGGGGCTTATAGTTGGCAGTGCAGGTGCAGCGCCTGAGCCCAGTGAGGGGCGGCACAGCATATAATAGCGGAGGGGCCGGGTCTCCATCGTTTTGGTCAGTCCTCGCCACTGGACCAAGACCTAGCTCTGTCAAGCCCATGTGGTGGCTGATGTGCAACGGTCACCACACGTTTAAAAAAATCCATGCACAGGCATCTTCCACCCTTTAAGATGAACTCATTGTAACACCTGTGAGTCCTTTTTTTGGTTATGAGAGGTCGCCTAGTAGTAGTATTATCCTGGGGTGGAGGGTTCCACGGAGAATCCACTAACCTACCTACCTTCATCTTGGGTCTGTCCCAGGGACCCGTGCAGATCCTCCAGCCCACAGGAGTCCTGGGCAAGTACCTTTCATTAATTTTACTCTAAATCGGCCAATTGACAGGCAATGCAAACAATGAGGTGAGAGACAGGGAACACCCCTCCTTCCTCATTAAAACAGGAATGGTGGGTGTGTGCCTACTACATGAGTCTTGAAGTGAGGCAAGCATTTATTGCCCATCCCTAATTGGTCGTGAGAAGGCAGTGTGAGCTGCCGCCTTGAACCGCTACAAACCATATGGTGAAGGTACTCCCACAGTGTCACAGGGAGTTCCAGGATTTTGACCCAGGGACAATAAAGGAAAGGCAATATATCTGCAAAAGGACATAGACAGGCTAAGTGCGTGGGCAAAAATTTGGCAGGTGGAGCATAATGTTGGAAAGTGTAAGGTAATGCACCTTGGCAGAAAAAATCGAAGAGCAAGTTATTATTTAAATGGAGAAAGATTGCAAAATGCTGCAGTACAGCGGGACCTGAGGGTAGTTGTGCATGAAACACAAAAGGATAGTATTCAGGTACAGCAAGTGATCAGGAAAGCCAATGGTATCTTGGCCTGTATTGCAAAGAGGATGGAGTATAAAAGCAAGGAAGTCTTGCTACAGCTATATAAGGTATTGGTGAGGCCACACCTGGAATACTGCGTGCAGTTTTGGTTTCCATATTTACGAAAGGATCTACTTGCTTTGGAGGCAATTCAGAGAAGGTTCACTAGGTTGATTCCAAGGATGAGGGGGTTGACCTGAAGAAAGGTTGAGTAGGTTGGGCTTCTACTCATTAGAATTCAGAAGAATGAGAGGTGATCTTATCGAAACGTATAAGATTATGAGGGGGCTTGACAAGGTGGATGCAGAGAGGATGTTTCCACTGATGGAGACTAGAACTAGAGGGCATGATCTTAGAATAAGGGGCCGCCCATTTAAAACAGGAGAAATTTCTTCTCTGAGGGTTGTAAATCTGTGAAATTCGCTGCCTCAGAGAGTTGTGGAAACTGGGACATTGAATAAATTTAAGGCAGAAATAGACAGTTTCTTAAACGATAAGGGGTTATGGGGAGCGGGTGGGGAAGTGGAGCTGAGTCCATGATCAGATCAGCCATGATCTTATTGAATGGCGGAGCAGGCTCGAGGGGCCATATGGCCTACTCCTGTTCCTATTTCTTACGTTCTTATATTTCCAAGTCAGGACAGTGCGTGACTTTAATACAAAGGCAAAATATTGCAGATGCTGGAAATCTGAAATTAAAAACAGAAAATGCAGGTTTTAAGCAAGTACAGAGGCAGGGAAAGGGGGAGGAGAGGAAAGAGCAAAAGGGAAAGCCTGTGTTAGGGTGGAAGGCAGGAGAGATTAAATGACAAAAAGGGATGATGGTGCAAGGCAAAAGTATAGGTTGAGATCCGAAATCCGGAGTTCCTAAATTTGGAATGTTCCGAAATCTGGACATCGCTGATCCGTGGAGTGGTCGTCCGGAATTCAGAAAATGTTCCTAAATCCGGACATTTTTAAAAACGGCGATAGCGGTATTTTTTCGCCAAAAATACCGCCAATCACTCCGCTTTTTTTTTTTAAAGGTGCGAGTTGGGCATAGGAACATCCCCCCAAAATTTCAAAAAATAAACAAACATTCACAAAACCCTTACCTACTAAATCGCTAGATAAGAATTAAAAAATAAAAACTTTAACTTGCTTTTTTTGCAGCTCTTCAACGCAGGTTTTCCCTGGCCGCTGACACTGTCGCACCACCCGCCGCCCCCACCCTCCCTCCATCCTCCGCTGCCCTGGACACACCGCTGACCCTCCGCCGCCGCAGCACCCTTACCACGGTCCAGGCGTTTCCAGATTCGGAATGTCAGAAAGACGTTTCAAAATATCTGGAACTGCCTCGGTCCCGAGGTTTACGGATTTCGGACGCTCTACCTGTCGATGGAAATGGGATAAGCAAAGATACAAAAGATGGGTCTAGAAGAGGTGTAAATGGGAATCGCTGAATTTTTTCCGGTGGCAGCTGTTGATTTTGCTATTCATCTCTTTTAGACCCATCTTTTGTTCCTTTACTTGTCCCATTACCATCCTCATTTGCCTTGCACCATCATAACTTTTTCCAGTTCTGTCAAAAGGTCATCGACCTGAAACGTTAACTCTGTTTTTCTCTCCACAGAATGCTGCCTGATCTGAGTATTTCCTGGATTTATTTTTGGTGTGTGACTTTGGGAAATTTGGAGGTGCTGTTGTTCCCATGCGGCTACTACCCTTATCCTTCTAGGTAGTAGAGGTCGCGGGTTTTGGAGGTGCTGTCGAAGAAGACTTAGTGAGTTGCTGCAGTGCATCTTGTCGATGCAACACACTGCGGCCACGTTGTGCCAATGGTGGAGGGAATTAATGTTGAAGGTGGTGAATCAAGGGGCTGCTTTGTCCTAGATGGTGTTGAGGAGCTGCACTCATCCAGGCAAGTGGAGAGCATTCGATCACACTCCTGACTTGTGCCTGTAGGTGGTAGAAAGGCTTTGGGGGGTCAGTAGCTGAGACATTCACCGTAGAATACCCAGCCTCGGACCTGCTCTTGTAGCCACCGTATTTGTGGCTGGTCCAGTTAAATTTATGCTCAAAGGTGATTCCCAGGATGATGATAATGGGCAATTAGATGATTGTAATATCATTGGATGTTAGGGAGGTGGTTAGATACTCTCTTGTTGGAGATTGATATTGCCTGGCACTTAGATGGTGCGAATGTTACTCGCCGCTTATCAGGCCAGGCCTGAGTGTAATCCAGGTCTTGTTGCATGCGGGCATGGACTACTTCATTATCTGAGGAATTGCGAATGGAACTAAACACTGAAATCATCAGCAAACATCCCCACTTTTGATCATTATGAGGGAAGGTCATTAATGAAACAGCTTAAGATGGTTGGGCCTAGGACACTGCTGAGGAACTCCTGCAGCAATGTCCTGGGGCTGAGATGAGTGGCTTCCAATAACCATCTTCCTCTGTGCTAGATATGACAGTAGCCAGTGAGAGTCCCCCCCCCGTCCCCCCCCCCCCCATTTCAATTTTACTGTGCCAATTATTTCACCTATTGGTTTGGATCCAAGCGAGAAAGGTCATCATGGACTTGGACTGGTTTCAGAGTTTGAAGAAGGTTTATTTTTTTTTTTAATTGGTCTGTAACACCCCCCTCACCCCTCTTTTCATTCTTTCTTCCCTCCTGTGAATATGATACACTGAATATGAAATAAATTTATTGGGGGCGGGGGGTAACCAGCGTTTAGTTGGAGCATAAACACGTTTTTAAATACTTTTCTCTCAATTTGCATCTTTCTTTCCAATGACAGATTTTGCCATCCCACACCTTGCTTTAGATGATTTCAACGTTAAATGTTTTCATGACCATCATTAATCATACATGATAATCCAACATGAAGAGCTGCATTTTAGTGGGACTAGATAGAGTATATACACTGTGCTAGTTTACCATCCCTTAAGGTAGAATACTCCACTGAATTCCACCCAGCTAAAAATTGATCAAACTTATCCAAGCCATCGTAGACAGATTTGTGTGACAGGCTGTTCTGGAATTCAAACCTACCTGCACAGCTAGCATACTCTTTCTTCAACAAACGGATCCTCTATCACTGGACACTATAATAATTTGATAATAAACAATTTGATTATATACGTAAGCAGTCCTATGTTCTGATTAAACCATACCTGGATTTGATGGAGAAAACATTGTCAGATTGACTCCTGCACATTACATGCTTCGTTCATCAGAAAAGTAATTCTCTAATGTTTTGAAGTTATAATTGCATAACATATATGAGATATTGATATTCAGAAATATCATAATTGGATTAATATTTTACCTTTATTGATAACTAAACGAGAACACAGAAGCACATGTACTGTTGTGGAGAATTATGAACGGCCCTGTTTATTGAAGAACCTAAACTGAAGTCAATCTTCAGTTGACTAACCTACCTAAGAATTTCAATCTATATAATTAATTCATTGGTCACCATGTACCTTGTCTGATTAGTAAAAGTTTAAAATTGTTTTCTAACTAGTAATGCTCACATCCTTTTCATCACCAAGTCTGCCATTTTCAACTCCATAATATCGCCGGTCTCCGCCCCTGCTTCAGGCCATTTGCTGCTGAATCCCTCATCCATGCTTTTCTTCTTTCCAGATTTGACTCTTCCAATGACCTTCTGGCCAGCCTCCCATCTTCCGTCCTGCATTAACGCGAGCTCATCCAATATTCTGTTGCCTGTATCCTAACTCGCACCTATATTGGCTCCTGGACCTCCCGACACCTCAAATTTAAAGTTCTCATGCTTGTGTTCAAATCCCTCCATGGCCTCACCCCTCCCTATCTCTAATCTCCTCCAGCACTACAACCCTCTAAGAACTTTGCATTCTTCCTATTCTGGTCTCTTGTACAACCCCGACTTCCTTCACCCCACCATTGGCTGCCATGCCTTCAGCTGCTTAGGCCCTAAGCTCTAGAATTCCCTCCCCAAACCTCTCCACCCCTTCTTTAAAACGCTCCTTCAAACCTACCTCTTTGACCAAGCTTTTGGTCACCTGTCCGAAAATCTCTTTCTTTGGCTCGGTGTCAATTATTTTGTCTATTCCCCTGTGAAGTGCCTTGGGATGTTTTACTACATTAAAGGTGCTATATAAATGCAAGTTGTCTTAACAGACCATATGTGCTCTTATTAGTACTGTCCAACCATATGACCCGATAAAGATTTTTTTTTTAAATGTGGATGATAATGCTTGGGTATTAAGCAGTAATGGATTTAATGGAAGGAAACTCTGGCAGGTTCTGTTACCAGCTTGTGATCCTCCCCTTCTCATTTTCCTTTCTGCGTGATGCTCAAGCAATGCTTAACACCTAGGCAGTAAAGACAAATCTACACTGCTAATTTGCACAATTTAGCAATATAAAAAATGTTTTACCACTAAGTTTTAAATATGGAAAACATAAAATGGAAGTGATTTATCTCCGTATTTAGCTTAGTTTTAGAGCCATGTTTGACTACCATTTTGACTTGATCATTTGAGATAAAACCTACAACAATCCAAAACAGCTTAATTAATCCTTTAATTATAAACAGTTACAAGCCAGTTGGCTAAATAACAAACAGCGCTTGGTTGAAATGGAACATTGACCTAATGGCTAAAGCATGGGCGTAACAACGGTCTGCTGCATGGCATAGTATTATATGGGTCCAAACCACATCTGCAATTCTCCACCGGTTAAGGTTTCAATCTCCATTGAGGGAGGCCTCAAGTGGAGGCAAGCAAAGTTCCTATAGATGTGTTGAACAAATGGGGAACAGAGATAAGCCATAGAAACATAGAAAATAGGTGCAGGAGTAGGCCATTCGGCCCTTGAGCCTGCACCACCATTCAATATGATCATGGCTGATCATGCAACTTCAGTACCCCATTCCTGCTTTCTCTCCATACCCCTTGATCCCTTTAGCCATTGGGGCCACATCTAACTCCCTTTTGAATATATCTGTGGTAGAGAATTCCACAGATTCACTATTCTCTGAGTGAAGAAGTTTCTCCTCATCTCGGTCCTAAATGGCTTACCCCTTACCCTTAGACTGTGACCCCTGGTTCTGGACTTTCCCAACATCGGGAACATTCTTCCTGCATCTAACCTGTCCAATCCCATCAGAATTTTATATGTTTCTATGAGATCCCCTCTCATTCTTCTAAATTCCAGTGAATATAAGCCTAGTCGATCCAGTCTTTCTTCATATGTCAGTCCTGCCATCCTGGGAATCAGTCTGGTGAACCTTTGCTGCACTCCCTCAATAACAAGAATATCCTTCCTCAGATTTGGAGACCAGAACTGTACACAATATTCAAGGTGTGGCCTCACCAAGGCCCTATACAACTGCAGTAAGACCTCCCTGCTCCTATACTCAAATCCTCTCGCTATGAAGGCCAACATGCCATTTGCCATCTTCACCGCCTGCTGTACCTGCATGCCAACTTTCAATGATTGATGTACCATGACACCCAGGTCTCGTTGCACCTCCCCTTTTCCTAATCTGTCACCACTTTCAAGCATTTCTTCATGAATAGTTATGGAATACCATTGAAAGATACCTGGAAACAAATTGCCTACATGCTCATGGTCACAAAATAGTGGGGAAAAGGGGAAAATAACTAAAGACCAGATGGATTTGTAGATGAAGCAGAAAACGGACGTTATTTTCTATTTTATTAACTAATGGGAACCATAGGATAATTGATTAAAATAGTATTTATGTTTGCAGTAATATTTCTGCATCATGTCCAATAATAGATGACTTAAGAGTTACATTTTACTCAGACTCTTGTAAAATATGGTTGATATTTTGTTCATTGTGTTCTGTAAAGCTTTATTTATACAGGAAAATTGATTCTAATCTTATTTGCTGAGTACAGGGAAGTAACAGATTGAATCCGTCTAGTTCTGTAGGTGATAACACATAAGGTATATTAAGTTTATGTCTGGTACACAGTTCAGATTGCTAATTTACAAAGGCTTTATTTCAAATAGCTACATAGAGTGAAGCAAAAAAAATGAAAAGTTCATGGTCAATGCAGCATTTAATTATGTAGAAATACAAAATATAGTACGACAATCCCTCATTATAGCACTCTGAAGACTGCAATCTTTATTAAAAGCTATAAACAAAAAAATCCCTATAAAATGCCAATTACTATAACTGTGATTCCTAAAGAGAACTAACAGAGGGAGTTTGGTGTCTGACATGAGTTATGAGTTCAGCTCAAAATTATGGATGTAATATTCTCAAATTACATTGCCAATATTGTAATGCAGTACTGTAAAGAGGACACTGTTAGGATTTTATGTCATAAAGTCCAGATACCTTGGTTCTGTTACGAGTCCCCAAAACGTGTTGTGTAGAATCCAAAAGATTACCAAGCACACACTCGAGCCAGACCCAGCGCGCTGTCTTTGGAACCTATCAATAATGGTACCCAAGACATGGATAATTCCCCTGGTGTTCCTCTTGACTATAGCCAGGCAGTGCACCTTACCGAGGTGGCAGTAGATAGATCCCCAACCCAGTCAAGGTGCTGTGGGAGGAAAAAAAGTCCAGTCTGTAAAAAAAATAATGTACTCGCTGAGTTTGATCCGGGACAAATTCTTCAAAATCTGTTTTCCCTTCTTGATTTGCTGTCCGCAATTGGCCAACACACTGAAAACATTCCCCCATATAACCCATGCATCACATGAAAGAGACATGTAGCAACCCAACTACCTGTAAAAGTTATGGTAATGCAGCCAAAAAGATCCAATGTATATCAATATTATTGCAACACAACTACATCAGTAAAAATTAATACCGTTCACCAGAACCAGCATTTTGGGCTGTCTTGTAAGCAGCGACTCAAGCTGTATCACTCAGTACTTCTGTTTTATATACACTGTGCTACCATATACCATACAACAATGATTGAATGTATGACCATGTGTTGAAACTGAAAGCAATTTGAATTTTTTTAAATTTTAAACTTTCTCTCTGCTTATTGTATTTTAGTATGAACTATTCTAAAAGCAAAGGCCATTTTTATATATCCATTGACTTTCATCTCTTAAGTTAGCTTGTGTTTGTATCTCCAATTTTCTGTTTCCCCACTCCAAATATTCCGTGAACATAAATAAATGAAGCTGATCAATGCTAGCATACAACATGACACTGCAAATTATTAAAATACACGAGGATAAACTGAAGATTGAGTGGAATATCGGAAACGAGTCTGGATAGCTATATTTGAATAAGTATGCAAATCACTGATAGAGGTGGTTATCAAGAGTGCATTCAACAGTATGTACTCAGGTGAGAGGTATAAATTATATAAATACGATAAGTACAGTTGGCCAATTGATTAACACAAATTTTTCTTAAGATGATTAACATTCAATGTGTATAAAACAATTTATGTTGATGGTGTAAAATGCAATAAAGTAGATAAAGGGAATGCCATCAGCGCTCTTTAAAATCAGTTACAAAGAATTATGATTATCTTTAACATCCTTTTTTTTTCTGCCCTTTTCGGTTTTTTTGTGTAGTCAGCACTCATTGCTGTTTCAATGAGCTTACTGGAGGCACTGGCTTAGAGCAAGTATGTAATTTAGGAGTGTGTTTTAATATGATTGCCAAAGCATTCTGAGTTTCTTTAATGATACTGCTTTTGTTACTTCACGCTATTAGGCAATGTAACTCATTTAAGCCACCTTTCCTTGGTGATGTATCAGCACCTCTGTTTAAATACAAACATTCAAAATATCAACAGAGTAAACGGATAGAAATTTGGGGCTAAATAAAAAGAAAATGCTGGAAATACTCAGTGGGTCAGGCAGCATCTGTGGTGAGAAAAACAGAGTTAACTTTTCAGGTCGATGACCCTTCGTCAGAACTGGAAAAAGTTAGAGATGTAACAAATTTTAAGCAAGTGTTGGGGCAGAGAAAGCGGGGAGGGAAGGAAAGAACAAAAGGGAAGGTCTGTGATAGGGTGGAAGGCAGGAAAGATTGAGACAAAAGGCATGATGGTGCAAGGTAAAAGGAGGTGGTAAAGATGTCCTTTCCATGGCACCTTCCGTGCAAGCACAGGAGATGCAACATCTGCCCTTTTACCTCCTCCCTTCCCATTGTCCAGGGTTCCAAACACTCCTTCCAGGTGAAACAGCGATTTAATTAGACTACTTTCAATTTAGTATACTGTATTCGCTGCTCACGATATGGTGGTCTCTACATTAGGGAGACCAATCACAGATTGGGCGACCGCTTTGCAGAACACCTCTGTTCAATCCGTAAGCGTGACCGTGAGCTTCCAGTCGCCTGTCACTTTAATTATCCGCTCCACTCCCATTCTGATCTCTCCATCCTCGGCCACTTACAATGTTCCAAGGTGGCTGGTGTGCATCGGCTACCACACGTTTAAAACAAAATCCACGCACAGGCATCTTCCACTCTTCAACATGTAGCCCGGGACCTGGACTATTGGGTCCTTCATTGAAACACCTGTGAACTCATCTCTCTTTGGCGTGAAGCAAGTCATCCTCGATACGAGGGACCGCCTATGATGATGACAATGATCCAATGCAGCTCGAGGAACAACACCTCATCTTTCTTTAGGTACTTTACAGCCTTATGGACTCAACATTGAGTTCAACAATTTCAAACCATAACCTCTGCCCCTATTTTTTTCTGTTTTTTTTTCTCTTTCCCACTTCAGCTGTTGATGATTCTGCCATCTCCATTTACACCCTATCTAGACTAATCTTTTGTTTCTTTCCTTGTCCCATTACCATCTCCTTTTGCCTTGCACCATCATCCCTTTTGTCTCTTAATCTCTCCTGCCTTCCACCCTATCACAGACCTTCCCTTTTGTTCTTTCCTCCCCTCCCACCCCCTTTCCCATCCCCTGTACTTGCTCAAAATCTGTTGCATCTCTTAATTTTTTCCAGTTCTGACAAAGGGTCATCGACCTGAAACGTTAACTTTGTTTCTCTCTCCACCTGACCTGCTGAGTATTTGCAGCATTTTCTATTTTTATTTCAGATTCCAGCATCTGCAATAATTTGCTTTTGTATTATAAATTTGGGGCTGTTGAGGGCAAGATAACAACTAATCAGGTGTGATACTTAAAAATCAAATTTCTACTCGAGGAAAAAGTCACTGATTTAAGCTCGGCATCCAGTAAAATGTGTGCGATGTTGAATTGGCATATAACATGGGGAGGACTGACTGCTCTACATTTGTATCCATTAAAGTTATGAGATGCAACATGATGAAAATTGTACCCCATTGTCCATTCCCCACATCAGCCCCATTGCCAATAGTGCAGGCTTGTAGGCAACCCTAGATTAAGGTTATTGCCAATTCTACTCCAAACCTATCCACTAGAAGGTGTGTGACAGTTGTCTGCCTTCTCATTCTTCTCTCCTTCCGCAAGAGCTGGAGCACGCCGGACGGACTATGCATATATGTTCCAAAGCCATCCATTCCTTAGTAGAATGAAGTGGTACACCATAAACATCCAGTAACACTAGACAATCTTTTCGCAAATGTTTTAAACAAAATCCAATGCATTCTTCTGCTTGGATAAAGCCCATTAAACACTAAATACATGCAAGCCCGAAAATGGCAACATTGGTACTACAATATAATTAGGAATGATGGGGGCCTTTCAATCCATGTTAATTCATCCACCTAGCGATATACTAACAACCTCTTATTTGCTATGTCTGTCTTAAAAATAGGCACACCTGAGCTGACAGCGAGGAAGGCTGGTCTCAGTTGAAATGGCGAGGTTAGCCTCTTGCTCTAATTGTAATAGGCTCCCAATACCTGGAAAACAAAAAGATCAAAATAAAGACTTGCATTTATATAGCATCTTACACAACCACCGGACGTCTCAAAGCGCTTTACAGCCAATGAAGTGCTTTTGGAGTGTGGTCGTTGTTGTAATGTGGGAAACGCGGCAGCCAATATGCACACAGCAAGCTTCCAGAAACAGAAATGTGATAATGACCAGATAATCTGTTTTATTATATTGATTTGAGGGGAAATTATTGGCCAGGACACCAGGGCTAACTCCCCTGCTCTTCTTCGAAATAGTGCCATGGGATCTTTTACATCCACCTGAGAAAGCAAGTTCATGGGGTGGGAAAGGGGGGAGGAGAGGAAAAACCAAAACTGAAGATCCGTGAAAGGGTGGAAGGCAAAAGAGATTAGGGCTAGACTTTCAGCATATGTCTGCCCATTTACCGTCCATTTAACTGCTGAGATTAAGTTTACCGCCCATATTTGATTATAAATGGAAACTAATGCCCATTTATCGCCGGCGTAACTTTCGGCACACAATTATCGCCGGGAATTAGCTGAACTGCCCGCCTATATTTTTTTAATAAAATCTGACGTCATCACTCGTGCACTGCCCAGAAGATTGTTAATAATGGAAACTAACGACCAAATACCGCCCACATTATCACCGAGTGCTACTTTCGGCATCTCCCCTATATACCACCCAAATGATCACTCGCCCAAAAAGACACTGAAGAAAAGCTGCACTCACCTGACCAATACCCAGCAGTATGGTTGCCATTTTGTAAATCAGGAATTTTGATAAAAGGCTGCTTCAAGTTGATGGGAGCATTGAAGTAATTTGTGAAGGATTTTAAGGTCGTTTTAAAATCTTGACAGCCATCTAATCACTTTGTGGTGAATTTTGAGCTTATATTGCATTTGTAGAGGACAATTTAATAATTTTGAAGACATATTAGGACACTTATAGTAATGGGGCCTGTAATTTCTCAGCCAGTATTGATGACTACTCACATGCTGTAGAATAGAGACAGGAGAAGATTTATTGAGGTGCATTTTGTGCCCAAAGAGGTGGAAGACTGCTGAGGAAGAGGAGACCTTGCACCCGACGCCTTTACAGGGATAAGCGATCATACCTGGACTTGTCCGATAACACGTGCCTTAGGAGGCTGCGCTTCCGAAAGGAGTTCATCAGTGAGATATGCCAGCTAATTAAGGGACATCTGCAGCCTACCAGGACCATTGAGGTTAAGGTTACTGCGACACTTTCCTTTTATGCATCGGGCTCCTTTCAGACCTCGGCTGGCGACATTTGCAGAATCTCTCAGCACGCCACACATTGCTGCATTCAACAGGTGACTGAAGCCCTTTACGCTTGCAGGATGGACTTTATAAACTTTCCTATGACCAGGGAGGCACAGAGTGAGAGGGCTTTGGGGTTCTCGAGAATAGCAAACTTCCCCAAGGTGCAGGGAGCAATAGACTGTACGCACATCACTCTGCGAGTACCTTTTCAGGATGTGGAGGTGTTTCGGAACCGAAAGGGATTCCACTCCCTGAATGTGCAACTCGTCGACCACAAGCAAATAATCATGGCAGTAAATGCAAAATTTCCCTGTTTAAGAGTTAGCCATAAGGTCACGGTTGAATGCAGGGGGTAGAGGATATGGCCTTGCTAGCTGGCTCATGCCCCCCCCCGGCGTAGTCCCCAGACAGAAGCTGAGAAGCGATACAACGAAATCCATATAGCCCCACGTAATATCGTCAAAAGACAATTGGGAGTGCTTAAGCAGCGCTTCAGATGCGTGGACCACTCAGGAGGCGATCACAATACCACCCTGAGCAATGCTGCATGTTGCATAACTTAGCTATCAGGAGGGGACAAGAATTGCCGGAGGGGACAAGAATTGCCAGATGGAGAGAGGGGAGGTGGAAGAGGAGGACCAGGACCTCTGGGAGGACAATCAAGCTGGCGTTGAAGCCATTCCTCCACCCCACCTTACACCGCAGGAAAAGCCACATGGTGGTTACGCAGCTGCAAGATTGTTGCGTCAGCAGCTCATAAATGAACACTTTGCGTGAAGTTACGTTGGTGACAGTTATAGTTGCGTTACGTTATGTTTCATCCTTGCCTACCCTGGCCTTGCCATTATTTGCAACCCTTGTATTGATGTTTAACCTTTCTGTTATTGGAAGACACTGCACAACAATGTTAAGTTAAATAAAAATATTTAATAAATACAAATTTTTTTTTAATTGTTTCTTTTTCACTTTAGTTAAAAAAAATACATGAATATAAACACCCATCTCCTCACCCCAACGGTGATTTTGTTTAATAACCATATTTAACAATAATTTTTCAATAACAATTATCATGACACAAACACCCACTCCCCTAACAGTCAACAAATTTATAATACCAACCCCAACAACCGCAACAGTGAACAATACAAATACAAGAATAATGTCCCGTTCCCCAACCCCCCACCTGTGGCCATGCTTCCCTTTGCTTCTACCCCCCCCCCCCCCCGATCTGAATCACACCCCCTCCCGCCCCTTCTACCCACATTCACACCAAGCCGTCTTGCAGCAGGGCAGCTCGAGTGCTGCTGCTGTGTGGGGGCTGACGGTGGCAGAGTCACAATCTCTGGTGAAGCTGGAGAAGGAGTTTCCAAAGAAACGTCTTCCGAATCAGAAGCAACTGCTTCCTCCTGACTCGCATCTGTCAACATGGGCGGTGCGGCACCTTGGAGTGCAGTGCCGTATCCCCATGGCATCGACGGAATCAGCCATTCTCTGCATTGCTGCAACCATCTGCACCATGTCCTCCGAGATACGCGCAATCAGTGCAGCAGTGTGACCGGTCAATCCACCCATTGCCTGGAGGAGCTCTCAACCAACGTCGACACTTGTCCTTGACAATCCTACCTCGCTGAACCAACCTCCGCGGGGTCGGCGTAGGCCTTGGACCACCCTGGGTGCCCTGCTGCAAGAGGCTTGGCCCTGTTACTTCCTCAGTTGAAGAAGACATGGCCACAGGAACATAGGAGCAGACTGCTTGAAACTCATCATCCTCTTCACTGGTCTCCTCCATGGTCAATACGACCTGTACAAGAAGTGGTGAAGCTCTAGGGGCCTCTACATTTCTGGATTGCGCCTGGGGACCGAGAAAACATAATTGCGGTTAGTAGAAGAGAAGGGGAGGCCAGGGTGACATGAGAATGCTTATGTTACACAGGCATATGTACGAGGAGCAACACTACTGCAATAAATATCACCGACAGACGTCACATATAATTAACATCAAGACTGTAATGCCATGCAGACTCTACTATGATATTTTATAATCCCATCATTAATTACATAACATTACATCAATCATATACTGAAATGGCATTAAATTACTTTAAATCACCAATGGTTTATACATTACTCACATGGCACAACAACGGGTTCAGCACCACCATGAATGGCCAAATGATTATGCACACCCACAAGTGCTAAGGCACGCTCCACCCACTGGCACAGTTTGGCAGGTCCTCCTCTGGTCCACCTTTGCTCTGCTCTATTTTTAAAAAATCTTCCTTTGCAAAGGTGACATGAGCATGGCATAAGCTAATTGCCTAGGTACCATTACAGATATTACTAGATACTATTACTATTACAGAACACACAGACAATCCACAATTAGCCATCGCCCATACTATTCATCGTTAACGTTATATGCTAATACATTTTGTATACAATTGAATGCATGGTTATATCTACGGTCGGAGAATAAATTTAATAAGATCGTGGCTAGGAACCATCGCACGACACCAAGATTACCAGCTTTTTTACAATCTGGCAGGTTTACATATTAATTGCATCATTACAATTATAAATTTAATACTCTTCCAGACCTAACCAGGTCGTTCCAGCGCTTGCTGCACTGGTTTGGCTCTCTGACATCGTGGGCTGCTGATGAAACCACCTCAGCGATCTCTGTCCAGATTTTTTGGTATATGGGGGGGGGGGGGGCGGCGGGGGGCACGACCACCCCGGGTTAATTGAGCCCATCGAGTTTCCACCTCATGAACCAGGGCAGCATTCGCTTCATCGGAGAATCTTTTAGCTCTTCTCCCACCCATCTCTGCCAAATCATTGCCCTCACCCACCTCACCAACATCACTCACTCCTGACTCCACTTAATCCATCTCCTGTACTATCTGCTATTTTACTTTGCTCTCCTGCCTCGACTGAAATGCTTCCTCCCTCTCTCAGTCTTCTGAGCATGCGCAGATGACCCCTGACCTCATGAATCACGGGAAAAGTTAATCACCTAAAAAAAAATACGCATGCGCAGAACGGCCGTTGCTATGGACATCGGCCTTGCATGACGGAATAAATCGTTATTGCCCATTTCACATCGCTACTGCTATTGCCCAAATTAAAAAGGCAAAACTAGTGTTTTTTAAAATGGGTGATATTCCGGCAATCCCGAAAAATAATACAACCATTAATGCCAGAAAAATTGCCTATTTTTGGGCGATTTCGATGTAAATGGAAAGTCTAGCCCTAAGAGACAAAAGGGATGGAATCATAGAATAGGTATTAGGTAGTCCCTCGTGTCGAGGATGACCCGCTTCCACACCAAAAAGGGATGAGTTCACAGATGTTTCCCAAACTACATCCTGAAGAGTAGAAGATGCCTGTACGTGAATTCTTTTAACATGGAGTGGCCGTTGCACACCAGCCACCACATGGGCTTGACAGAGCAAGGTCTTGGTCCAGTGGCAAGGGTTAATCAAGACGACTTGAGACCCAGCTCTGCTGCACGGACCTAGTAGGCACACATACTCCTACTGTCCATAGATCACAGTGTGGGCTGGCCCATGCTGCACCTTCCCTGGGCCCCGACCCCACTGTTGTTATATGCTGAGCCGCTCCTGGGCATCTGCCTCGCTGCTGGGCTCCTTGACTCCGACCTTGCCGCTCCTCGACTCCGGTGCTCCTGGGCCAAGACCCCACCGCTCCTTGACTCCGACTCCGTCATTCCTCGACTCCGCCGCTCCTGGGTCACAACCCCACCGCCCCGAACGTTCGCCTTTCCTGGGCCCCGATCATACCGCTCTAGCGCCCCAATCTTGCGCGGCTCCTCTGCTGCTCGCTACCTCTCCTCCCGCACCTGGGCCCTGACCTTGTCGATGGTCCCGCCCACGCTCCGATCGGCGACCTGGATGACGTAAATCCAGTCGCCCTCCTCAAAGCCGCGCAATCCCGGAACAGCTCGCGCTGCTCCCTGCAGGAGCTAGCTCCAGCTTTTATAGCCCCGACCTGAGGTTGGTGTTCTTTCCCAGGTCGGGGATAACAGAATGGTTACAGCACAGAAGGCGGCTCTTTGGTCCGTCGAGTCCATGCCGGCTCTCAGCTAGTCCCACTCCCTCACCCTTTTCCTGTAGCCCTACAAATTTTTTTCCTTCAGATACTTATCCAATTCCCATTTCAGGCAGTACGTCCCAGATCTTAACCACTCGCTGTGTAAAAGAGTTTTTTCTTGCGTCGCCTTTGGTTCTTTTGCCAATCACCTTAAATCTGTGTCCTCTGGTTCTCAACCCTTCTGCCAATGGGAACAGTTTCTCTCTATCTACTCTGTCCAGACCCATCATGATTTTGAGCACCTCTATCAAATCTCCTCTCAATTTGCTCTGCTCCAAGGAGAACAACCCCAGCTTCTCCAGTCTATCAACGTAACTGAACTGATGATGATTCAAGGCAAATGGAGATGGTAGCATGGCAAGTTAAGAAACAAAAGATGAGTCTAGATGGGATGGAAATGGCAGAAGCATCAACAGCTGCCATGGGAAAGAGAAAGAAACAGGGAAAAAAAAGGAGAATTTATGGTCTGAAATTCTTGAACTCGCGGCTAGTCCAGAAGGTTGTAAAGTGGCTAATCGAAAGATGAGATGCTGTTCCTCGAAATTACACTGTGCTTTGTTGGAAGTGTAAGAGGCTGAGGATGAAGAGATCAGAGTGGGAGTAGAGTGGAGAATTAAAGTGACAGGTGACCGGAAGCTCGGGGTCACGCTTAAGGACTGAACGGAGGTGTTCTGCAAAGCAGTCACCCAATCTGCGTTTGGTCTCCCCAGTGAAGAGGAGACCGCACCGTGAGCAGTGAATACAGTATGCTAAATTTAAATAGCTGTTTCACCTGGAGGGAGTATTTGTGGCCCTGCACAGTGGGAATGGAGGAGGTAAAAGGGAAGGTGTTGCATCTCCTGCACTTACATGGGAAGGTGTCATGGGAGGGGTGTTGGGGGTGATTGAGGAGTGAACCAGGGTGTCGCAGAAGGAGCAGTATTTGGAATGCTGAATGGGGAAGAGAGGGGAAGATGTGTTTGGTGGTGGGATCACGCTGGAGGTGGCGTAAACTGTTGAACGTGGAGGCTGGTGGGGTGAAAGGTGAGGGCAAGGGGTTCTGGGAGGGAGGGGAAGGGTTGAGAGCAGAAGTACAGGAAATAGAAGCTACTCAGTCGAGGGCCATATCAACCATGGTAGGGGGGAATTCTCAGTTGAAGAAAAAGGAAGACATCGGAAGCACTAGTGTGGAAGGTGGTGTCGTCAGAACAGTGACGGAGACACTGGGAGAATAGAAGTGGAAGCGGGACTCAACATGGAATTCAACAATTTCAGACCATGACCCCCTGCTCCATCTTTGTTCCCTCAAGTTAGAGGGGCATAAATTCAAGTGTACCTGGAGCACAACTGGTTCAGTAATCAATCGCCAGATCCAGTTTGACCATGTCAAGCAATACCATGCTTCACTTTCCTCAGCCAAGATCATCTAATACTGCAGGATTATTCTGGAGGGCAAGGACAATGCTAAGCTCATTTTCTTCATGACCAATTACTTAAATTCCTCTCATCCACCTCTCCCCCTTCATCATCATCATCTTAGGCAGTCCTTCGGAATCGAGGAAGACTTGCTTCCACTCCTGAAGTGAATTCTTTGGTGGCTGAACAGTCCAATACGAGAGCCACAGACTCTGTCACAGGTGGGACAGATAGTCGTTGAGGGAAGGGGTGGGTGGGACTGGTTTGCCGCATGCTCCTTCCGCTGCCTGCGCTTGATTTCTTCATGGTCTCGGCGTTGAGACTCAAGATGCTCAGCGCCCTCTCGGATGCACTTCCTCCACTTAGGGCGTTCTTGGGCCAGGAACTCCCAAATGTCAGTGGGGATGTCGCACTTTATCAGGGAGGCTTTGAGGGTGTCCTTGTAGCGTTTCTGCTGCCCACCTTTGGCTCGTTTGCTGTGAAGGAGTTCCGAGTAGAGCGCTTACTTTGGGAGTCTCGTGCCTGGCATGCGGATAATGTGGCCTGCCCAGCGGAGCTGATCAAGTGTGGTCAGTGCTTCAATGCTGGGGATGTTGGCCTGGATGAGGACGCTGATGTTGGTGCGCCTGTCCTCCCAGAGGATTTGTAGGATCTTGCGGAGGCATTGTTGGTGATATTTCTCCAGCAACTTGAGGTGTCTGCTGTACATGGTCCATGTCTCTGAGCCATACAGGAGGACAAATATTACTACAGCCCTGTAGACCATGAGCTTGGTGGCAGTTTTGAGGGCCTGGTCTTCAAACACTCTTTTCCTCAGGCAGCCGAAGGTTGCACTGGCGCACTGGAGGCGGTGTTGGATCTCGTCGTCGATGCCTGCTCTTGTTGATAGGAGGCTCCCGAGATATGGGAAGTGGTCCATGATGACTTGGGGCATTGCTATGCGGTGAGGACAGGCGGGTGAAGGACCTTTGTTTTACTGATGTTTAGCGTAAGGTCCATGCTTTCGTACGCCTCAGTAATTACGTCGACTATGTCCTAGAGTATCAATTCAATACCAAATGCAAAATGCTTGTACATTTTGTTTTGCCTCCAAGATTGAGGCAGACCTACCAGATCACCCACGAATACAATAAACTATTTCCAAAGCAGTTCAGCACCAGCACAAAGTTGTTCCCAGATGTCAGAATTCGCTTACAAAATGCAGAAAAAAGACCCAAAAGTTAACTCGCAGCCTAAGAGGACAAACCAGAAATGAACCTGTATGGAGCGCTCCTGCTGTATGGAGAGATCCTTGCTGACTATCAGCGCCATGATTTGCTGTGTGAATTAATCAAGCGGCTAGTCAGGGACAGGGCCAGAAAAAATTTCACAAAAGGGTACACAAGCCTGCAGCCTGTTTTTATTGACAGTCACTGCATTTAAACAAAGGATTCAGAATTTCAGATTGTGAATATTAGGTTGCAATATATTGGAAATGAAGAATTACATTGTTGCGGAGAAAGACTTGAACCCTGATGACCTTTAGAAAAAACATTTAAATTGTTACATATCACAAGAGGAACTCTCAATGTGTTCCCATGAAAAAAAACTTGAACGTACTTATATGCACAAATGCAATTCAATAGTCAAAATAAGGTGCCTGGGTTTAGGCACAAGTCGCAGCTATTCAGTTTAACGCTAGGAGTCACATATGCATCGTCAATGATTTGATGTCCAACACGTGTAACATTCAATTAACATCCAGCGTTTTCGGATCAAAAAACAGTTATCCAAATCTGCTGTTGCATTTGCATAGTCTTTAGCATCGGACGAACTGTACAGTGTTTATTTTCTAAACATCAGTTTATTTTGAAACAGAAAAAAACGGTCATTTTTTACAAAGTACAAAATAGAAAATGAAAAGGGAAAAATACACTGCAAAATTACTATCCAGAAGCATGCAAAATAGTTGCGTTTCGTAACCGGCATGTAACTCCCCATACATTTTGTACAAATCAAAACAGCTTCAGAGTATAATGGCCTGGGAATTGAGGTTGGAGGCCTACACCTCCGAATCGCAAGAAAACTCCGTACTTACCTGATGGCTCCAGATCTTCTGACTCTTGTGGTTCTGGGCGTGCAGGCGTAGGCCTGCGTAAAAGCCCACACATCCCGGGGGCACAGGCGGATAAGCGTTCCTATGATCACATGGGTCAGGCCAACCAGTGACAAAGGAGGATTCCTATTATGCTTATGGGGATTGCATTTACATACGAATCCCCATAAGCATAATAGAAATCACTTAATAAATAACATTTCATAACACTGAAATAAAAATAAATAATCACAGGTTCAAAATTAATTAAAATACCCTTTAATTAAACATTTAAAATAAAAATTAAATGTTTTGAAAAATAAATGTAAACATTTTATGGGATAAAAATAACCTAAACTAATTTTAAATGTAAGTGAATGTTTAAATCACTTAAAAAAATGTATTTTAACATTTATTTTAACTCTTACGCTGGTAAAAGAAATCCTTATGCCTGCTTTTACCAGGCGTAAGGATTTGGTGGGTATTCACTGGGCAGCAGCCCAATCCTGCGCTAGCGAAAATGAATTTACAGTGGATGCGTATAATCTGTCAAGGAGAAACTTGGCAGATCGCACATTCTGGGTTTCCGCGCATGCGCATCGCAGACGGAAACCCGGAACTTGCAGTGCACTTACGACGGCATACGCTGTGCGTACACCATCATAAGCCCCATAAAATCTGGACCAATGTGATTCTTTCAACAATTTGAATCTTATATATCAATAGTTGTTTGTGTGTGTATACATACATATATATAGATAGATAAATAGATAGGGGGGATGAAGGGTTACTATGACTTGACAGACAGCTCTCACTGTTTCACAGTAATAAGGTTATCACCTATGTGTATGAACTGAGCATTCAAACAACATCATGCTTGTTAATACAGACAACAGAAGCAACAAAAACATCACCTTAGTTTCTGTCTCATGGGGGCTAGAGTGTGTTAAGGGAAATTGCTTCTTTTTGCTGACGTTTTAATATTTTAATAATAAAAATAATCACAGCAAGGTAACAATTACATTAAAGCAAAAGAAGTAGCAGTCACTTCTGTTTCCATGTTAAGTTTATATTAAAATGCAAGCACGGATCGGGATGCCAAAACATATTTTTTCCACAAGGAACCCTTATGGTGCAATGAACATCAAAGATAAAGCTCATGTAATATGCGTGCAGTATAAGTACTGGCTTTTTACATTATAGCCCAAGTAAAAATCCATGTACTAAATAATTGATTAGGATTTTTGTGATTATCAGGTGGAGAGGTCTTTATTGCTCAGATTCTGGAATGGAACATGTCTTCACATTTAGTATCCAGTGCCAGAAACATACACCCTCTCACCCAGAGTAGTAAGGGCCAAATACAGAGTGATGCCCCCTTTATTCTTCTGTAACAATGTATGTTAAAAGGGCACTGTCTTGATGGAAAAGTATTCCAAACTTCTTTTCGGCTTGAGGAGGTAGGAGAGTTTTGTATCATTTACATCAGATCATGTATTTATAAGCAAATGAGAAAAACTTTGCCAAACACTCTTCATGAAAACCGTGCCCTTTCATTTTTTTAAATTCATTCACAGGATGTGGGTGTCCCTGGCAAGGCCAGCATTTATTGCCCAACCCTAATTGTCCTTTGTCCTTTGATAAGGTGGTCCCACAGTGCTGTTAGGTAGAGAGTTCCAGGATTTTGACCCAGTGACGATGAAGGAACGGCGATATATTTCCAAGTCAGGATGTGTGACTTTGATGGGGAACTTGGAGGTGATGATGTTTCCATGGCCCTGCTGCCCTCGTCCTTCTAGGTGGTAGCGGTCACGAGTTTGGGAGGTGCTGTTGAAGAAGCCTAGGTGAGATGCTGCAACACATCTTGTAGATGGTACACACTGCAGCCACGTTGCACCAATGATGGAGGGAGTGAATGTTTAAGGTGGTGGATTGGGTGTCGATTAAGCAGGCTGATTTGTTCTGGATGGTATCGAGCTTCTTGAGTGTTGTTGGAGCTGCACTGATCCAGGCAAGTGGAGAGTATTCCATCACACTCCTGACTTGTGCCTTGTAGATGGTGGAAAGGTTTTGGGCAGTCAGGAGGTGAGTCACTCAGTGCAGAATACACAGCCTCTGACCTGCTATTGCAGCCAGAATATTTATGTGGCTGGTCCAGTTAAGTTTCTGGCCAATGATGACCCCCTGGATGTTGATGGTGGGGAATTCAACTTTGGTAATGCCATTGAATGTCAAGGGGAGCTGGTGAGACTTTCTCTTGTTGAAGATGGTCATTGCCTGGCACTTGTGTGGTGCAAGTGCTACAAGCCATTAATTAGTCCAAGCCTTAACATTGTCCAGGTCTTGCTGCATGTGGGCACAGACTGCTTTATTATCTGAGGATTTGCGAATGGAACTGAACACTGTGCAATCATCAGCGAACATCCCCACTTCTGACCTTATGATGGAGGGAAGGGGATTGATGAAGCAGCTTAAGGTGGTTGAGCCTAGGACACTGCCCTGAGGAACTCCTGCAACAATTTCTGAAGAGGGCACCTGCTGTGCCATTGTGGGTGATTGTCAGCTGCTGCCTGCCTGTTCATGCTGGGGCACCTGGCAGTTGGTATTTGTTTTTTTTAATTGACTTCCCCTTGGCTGCCTGAAATCTACCTGATGCGATTATCAGGCGAGCTTCCAAATGAGAGGCCAGCGCTCCCACTCAAAACAGATGGGAGCCTGCTTGACTTATAAAAATTGCGATCTTGTAGGACCCTTTTTGCAATTTTCAGTATTAATCATATTCGACCTTCTGTGGCCAAAGGGATCGTTGGAGGCTGCTTACAAAATAGCCACTAGAAATTTGTGCCTTTTTATGGTAGCCAAGAGAAAGCAGGAATTATCTTTCTTGTCCCACAAGTATACGATTACCTATTACCCAGTGGCCAACCACTAAGAGAGGCCCTTCCCGTAGTGCGCCATTTCACCGTTTTCTTCTGGCTCGGCTCCACTATGGAGCCACTACATTCTCCCTCGCCGCCCCCCCCCCCCCACCCACCCCATCCCATCCCAATCGGCGAGCTACTCGTCAATGCTCACCGCCTAATGCAAATGAGACCCAAACATGAAAATTGTTTGGGCCTCACGAGTCTGGTATCCGGTAGGCAATGCATTTGTGCCACCCACTGCCTGCCCAAAATGGGTGAGTGTTGAAAAGCGCACCCATTGTAAAGAAAAAATGAACTTGTATTTATATCGTGCCTTTCACGACCTCTGGACGACCCAAAACACTTTAAACTTCTCAAGTACTTAATTGGCTATAATCACTGTAAGGCAATGTAGTGGCCAATTTACACACAGTGAGAACCTGCAAACAGAAGTGAGATAATGACCAGATAATCTGTTTTTTTAGTGATGTTGATATTGGCCAGGACACTGGGGATAACTCCCCTGCTCTACTTCAACTAATACCAGGGGATCTTTTAGATCCTGCTCTCTTGGCCACCAAAAAATGCACACATTTCTAGTAGCCATTTTGAGAGGGCAGACGGGGCCTCGGCTTCACGTTTCATCCGAAAGATGGATCATTTACATTTTCCACATCAGCTATGGTTGTGGCACTTTGTGTAAGATGCAACGTGCATTGAATGAGATGCTGTTTCACACTATAGATCCATGACCACTGAAAACAGAACTGGATGAAATCATTTCACTTCTGAATCTCAAAATTAGCAAAGAAAGGAGACTATCATCCCAGAAGTCTGGTCTGAATGTTAGATTCCAAAGGTGAAAGATCAGCTTGATAAACTACCAAAAAGTTCTCTAAGAATCCATCTACCTTTATAAAAGTTTTCAGAGCATCGGTTATATTTAAAACATCGCCCTCCAAAGTGTCAAATATAAAGAGTATTTTTTTTTTGCTTCTGACCTGGACCCTAAGTTGTAACTGTCATTAACTTCTCTCCACATTCTATAGTTGTTGAGTATATTCAAGGTTGAGATAGATAGATTTTTGGACTCTAGGGGAATCAAGGGATATGGGGATTTGGCGGGAAATTGGAGTTGAGGTTGAAGGATCAGCCATGATATTGAAGCAGGCTCCAAGGACTGTTTAGCCTATTTCTGCTCATAATTCTTATGTTCTGTTTTTACATAGCATTTCTTAGTTTCTGTGGACGTTAAATGTAAAATTGAGTACACAATGCAAAGCCTATGAGACTAATTCTCATGGTAGATATAAAATCCAGTACTAAAACCAACTCTGACTGCTTTGTACTAAACATACAATTGTGCCATGTACACTCACCACCACAACATCTATTAACCTCCAATGCATGGTGAATAGATTTGTTCAAATTAACCTTACTCAGGGAGACTTAAAAAACAAGCTCAACTGAAACTAAACAAACATCAAATTTTATAAAAACTGTTTGCAAGAGTTTCGAACAGTCGTTGGTGCTATATTAAAGGGGAATTGAGTGCCGACTATCATCTAATATGTATTTTTATATTCATTTAGAACAAAACACAAATCTCTAATCTTTAAGATCATGACCTTACTATTAAAGGAAAACCATCTCCAGTAAATTACTATGCACTGTGCCGACTTTGAATCGCTTCTGATAACACCATTTCCTTTACATTGTCCAAATCTATTTGAATGGAATTTTCATTTTGTAATATTTAGTTCGTCTAATCATTTGCCTATGTACAGTAAGAGCCTCATCCAAATTTACTGCCTCAGTATAAATAGATCATCTGTATAATATATTATGCCCTTAACTGTTATTACCCAGTAATCCACTGCAGTTTATCACCCTATAAATGTGCAGACTGGAGTATCCCAGCCGTTCACAGTGCTGTGGCACATGACAGTTAAAACAGGCTATGAAGTGTCCCACAAACTTCACAGTATGTACATTGATACAATTAAAGCAACAGCAACAACTTGTATTTATTTGGCGCCTTTAACTTGGAGAGAGAGGGAGAGAGAGAGAAAACGGAATTATAGACTGGTTAGCCTGACATCGGTAGTGGGGAAAATGCTGGAATCAATTATTAAAGATGTAATTGCAGCGCATTTGGAAAGCAGTGACAGGATCGGTCCATGTCAGCATGGATTTATGAAAGGGAAATCATGC
This sequence comes from Pristiophorus japonicus, assembly GCF_044704955.1. Taxonomy (NCBI): domain Eukaryota; kingdom Metazoa; phylum Chordata; class Chondrichthyes; family Pristiophoridae; genus Pristiophorus; species Pristiophorus japonicus. The sequence continues at coordinate 24,675,333 of NC_091991.1, read as the reverse complement.
TTGACAAATCTTCTAGAATTTTGTGAGGATGTAACTAGTAGAGTGGATAAGGGAGAACCAGTGAATGTGGTGTATTTGGACTTTCAAAAGGCTTTTGACGAGGTCCCACATAAGAGATTAGTGTGCAAAATTAAGGCACATGGTATTGGGGGTAATGTATTGATGTGGATAGAGAACTGGTTGGCAGACAGGAAGCAAAGAGTGGGAATAAACAGGTCCTTTTCAGAATGGCAGACAATGACTAGTGGGGTACCGCAAGATTCAGTGCTGGGACCCCAGCTATTTACAATATACATTAATGATTTAAACAAAGGAATTGAATGTAATATCTCCAAGTTTACAGATGACACTAAGCTGGGTGAGCTGTGAGGAGGATGCTAAGAGGCTGCAGAGTGACTTGGACAGGTTAGGTGAGTGGGCAAATGCATGGCAGATGCAGTATAATGTGGATAAATGTGAGGTTATCCACTTTGATGGCAAAAACAGGAAGGCAGATTATTATCTAAATGGTGACAGATTAGTAAAAGGGGAGGTGCAACGAGACCTGGGTGTCATGGTACATCAGTCATTGAAAGCAGGCATGCAGGTACAGCAGGCAGTAAAGAAAGCAAATGGCATGTTGGCCTTCATAGCGAGAGGATTTGAGTATAGGAGCAGGGAGGTCTTACTGCAGTTGTACAGGGCCTTGGTAAGACCACACCTTGAGTATTGTGTGCAGTTTTGGTCTCCTAATCTGAGGAAGGACATTCTTGCTATTGAGGGAGTGCAGCGAAGGTTCACCAGACTGATTCCTGGGATGGCAGGATTGACATATGAAGAAAGACTAGATCAACTAGGCTTATATTCACTGGCATTTAGAAGAATGAGAGGTGATCTCATCGAAGCATATAAAATTCTGATGGGATTGGAAGGTTAGATGCAGGAAGAATGTTCCCGATGTTGGGGAATACCAGAACCAGGGGTCACAGTCTAAGGATAAGGGGTAAGCAATCTAGGACCGAGATGAGGAGAAACTTTTTCACCCAGAGAATTGTGAACCTATGGAATTCTCTACCACAGAAAGTTGTTGAGTCCAGTTCGTTGGATATATTCAAAAGGGAATTAGATGTGGCCCTTATGGTTAAAAGGATCGGGGGTATGGAGAGAAGGCAGGAGTGGGGTACTGAAGTTGCATGATCAGCTATGATCATATTGAATGGTGGTGCAGGCTCAAAGGGCCGAATGGCCTGCTCCTGCATCTATTTTCTATGAAACATCCCAAGGCGCTTCACAGGAGTATTATGAGATTAAAAAATCAACACCGAGTTGCTTAAGGAGAAATTAGGGCAGGTGACCAAAAACTTGGTCAAAGAGGTAGGTTTTAAGGAGCATCTTCAAGGAGGAAAGAGGCAGAAAAGCGGAGAAGTTTAGGCAGGGAATTCGAGAGCCTGGGGCCTAGGCAACAGAAGGCACGGCCACCACTGGTTGAACGATTATAATCAGAGATGCTCAAGAGGGAAAATTAGAGGAGCGCAGACATCTCGGGTTGGGGGGAGTTGTGTTGCTTAACCAGGAACCAATGTCATCATCCTGGGCAGTTCCTCGAAATCGAGGAAGACTTGCTTCCACTCTAAAAGTGAGTTCTCAGGTGACTGTATCGTTCAATACGGGAATTATAGTCTCTGTCACAGGTGGGACAGACAGTGGTTGAAGGAAAGGATGGGTGGGGAGTCCAGTTTGCCGCACAGGGTGGGGAGTCCGGTTTGCCGCACACTCCTTCCGCTGCTTGTGCTTGTTTTCTGCATGCTCTCGGCGATGAAACTCGAGGTGCTCAGCGCCCTCCCGGATGCTCTTCCTCCACTTAGGGTGGTCTTTGGCCAGGGACTCCCAGGTGTCAGTGGGGATGTTGCCCTTTATCAAGGAGGCTTTGAGGGTGACTTTGAAACATTTCCTCTGCCCACCTGGGGCTTGCTTGCCATGTAAGAGTTCTGAGTAGAGTGCTTGCTTTGGGAGTCTTGTGGACCATGTGGCCCGCCCAACGGAGCTGGTCAGGTGTGGTCAGTGCTTTGATGCTTGAAATGTTGGCCTGATTGAGAAGACTGACGTTGGTGCGTCTATCCTCCAAGGGGATTTGCAGGATCTTGCGGAGACATTATTGGTGGTTTATCTGCAGCGATTTGAGGTGTCTACTGTATATGGTCCATGTCTCTGAGCCATACAAGAGGGCTGGTATCACTGCCCTGTAGACCATAAGCTTGGTGGCAGATTTGAGGGCCTGATCTTCGAACACTCTCTCCCTCAGACGACTGAAGGCTGCGCTGGCGCACTGGAGGCAGTGTGGAACCTCGTCGTCGATGTTTGCCCTTGCTGATAGTAGGCTCCCGAGGTATGGAAAGTGGTCCATGTTGTTCAAGGCCGTGCCGTAGATCAGCGAGCACAGGGGTGATGGGTGAGCAGGACTTGGTACGAGTTAGGACAAGGGCAGCCAAGTTTTGGATCACTTCTAGTTTATTTAGGGTAGAATGTGGGATGCCAGCCAGGAGTGCATTGGAATAGTCAAGTCTAGCAATGCCAAAGGAGACCAACTAATATTTAAAAATAATGTTATTTTAAGATAGTAATATCATCTCAGACAGGGTTCAAGTGGCTTATTATAAATCATTACAGTTTTGCCCTTGCAGCTAATAATGTCATTTGAGCCCCCCAATGAAATTACTGGGTGTAATTTGAAATATGAATGGGTTGAATGAACCACAGCTTAATGCAGTCATCGACCTGATGCCTGATCCTATTTTATTTGCAGTACATATTAGTGACAAATGCAATCAGTTTTCTGCCCTTCGTGTCACTATAACTGATCTGGAAAGAGGCAGGAATGACTGGGTTAAGGTGCATCAGACTAATAATAAAAATGAAACTTTAAAAAAATCTTTGGAAAGATGAAAGCACATTTTACTTTCATTAAAAAATAATGAATGCATTGTGAGTTTGTAGCCTGAATGTTGCTTTGATGACAGAATATTAACAAATCTGCTTATCACCAAAGTTCTTGTTTATTTTGATACCAACTGCCATTCTCTCTCAGTAATCCTATTTTCATAAGCAAATGAAATTATCTTCTGCATTTGTTTTTCATGATTAGCACTGCAGACACTGAAGCACTGTAATACCTTTTGTAACCAGAGGGAGGAACTAATGATCCGAGGACACAACAGAATTGGGAAACATACTGGCATTGTAAATATGACTGCCAGTCAGACACAACAGAAAATCAGTAGCATATTATTAGAAATCATATTTGATAGATTTCAAAAAATATGGTGAAAATAAAGAAAATATTACTGAAAATCTTACCCTTGAGTTTCTCAGACATATATTAGTTTAAGTGACAATAATAGTTAAGAATTTCATTTTTGGGGGTATTTAATAGTGCTTGTAACAAAGTTAATGTGGGGGGCTCTTGCAACTTTAAGATCTTAAAAATAGCATTAGTGAAAAGATCCCGACAGCTTCTGAACCTACCACTGTGCTCACTAGGAGTGTTACTGGTTCTAAATAGCTTTGTTCTCCTCCACAGTGAGATAATACTCCTGTAATCATTGAGCTTTTCTTTTCCCTTTCTCCATTTTCATGGCTTCTTTGCCCACATGACTATGTACCTGTATACATTCCACTGCCACTCCACTCCCCTCCGACATCTCTGTCCTCAGCCTCCTACACTGTTCCAATGAAGTTCAACGCAAGCTTGAGGAATAGCACCTCATCTTTCATTTAGATACTTTACAGCCTTCTGGACTCAACATCAAGTTCAACAATTTCAGACCATAACCTCTGCCCATGTTTTACTCCCTTTCCTCCTTTTTTTAACCCCCCCCAATCTTAAGTAATTTTTTTCTCTGTTTCCCATGCAGCTAGTTATTATTCTGCCACTCACAACCTATCAAGACTATAATCTTTTTCTAACTTCTGCCATTATCATCTCAAGTTGACCATCATCCCCTTTGTCTCTCAAATCTCTCCTGTCTTCCACCCTATCACAGACCTTCCCTTTTGTTCTTTCCTCCCCTCCCCCTTTCAGTGCTCCTTAAGAATCTGTTTATTTCGAACATTCACCAGTTCTGACGAAGGATCATCGACCTGAAACATTAACTTTGTTTCTCTCTCCACAGATGCTGCTTGACCCGCTGAGATTTCCAGCATTTTCTGTTTTTATATCTATACACAGCCCCATTCAATCCTGCAGGTTGGTTGATCAGGCCACAGATTATTGCATGACCATCAGCAGTGTTGTCTGATTAACTGGCAGGAGGTAAGCTTAGAGCAAGATGGGGCATGTCTGGGTGGTGTGTGGACAATATTAACATCTCCCTATCTCTGTAATCTCCTCCAATCCCTCGAGATGTCTGTGCTCCTCTAATTCTGCCCTTTTGAGCATCCCTGATTATAATTGTTCAATTATTGGTGGCCGTGCCTTCTGTTGCCTAGGCCTTAAGCTTTGGAATTCGCTACCTAAACCTCTCTACCTCCCTTTCCTCCTTAAAACCTACCACTTTGACCAAGCTTTTGGTCATCTGCCCTAATTTCTCTTTATGTGGCTCGGTGTCAACTTTATTTTTGTCTTATACTTCTTCTGTGAAGCGCCTTGGGACGTTTCACTGCGTTAAAGGCGCTATATAAATACAAGTTGTTTTTGAGCAAGATGGCGTAGACATATCTTCTTCATGCATTATGACATAACTGGTGGAATGTGAGTTTGAATGTGCAAGACCAAATACGTTCTTTATAAAATAAAATAGAAAATTCTGGAAACACTCAGCAGGTCAGGCAGCATCAGTGGAGAGAGAAAATAGAGTTAACATTTCAGGTCGATGACCTTACCTTTTGACCTAAAATGTTAACTCTGTTTCTCTTTCCACAGATGCTGCCTGACCTGCCAAGTGTTTCCAGCATTTTTTGTTTTTACTTCAAATTTCCAGCATTTTGCTTTATGTTCTTTGCATTGTTTGCATGTTTACAGAGAGGAAATCTTAACCTCAAAAATCAGGGGGAAGAGTCACTTTTGGCCCATTTTGAATGGTTTTTGTGGACAGTTGCAAAACACCTGCTTACACAATTGGCTCAAGGGAAACTGAAAGAGATAAAAATGAGGATATATCCTTGGCTTCCTCCTATTTTTCATCTACATGCTGCCATTTGGTGACATCATCAGCATCTGAAGACATGGGGTCAGTATCCACATGTACGCGGACAACCTCTCTCGACGCCTCCACTGCCCGTGTTGACCGACTGCTTATTTTACATCCGAACTTGAATTAGCCACAATTTTCTCCAGTTAAATCTTGGGAAGACCGAAGCCTTAGTCTTCTGCCCCTGTTACAAACCTCGTACTGCTGGCCAAGAACGGGGAAACACGCATCAAGGACACCGAGGCAGTCAGGGCCCGCTGGAAGGAGCACTTCGAAGATCTCCTCAATCGAGACTCTGCCTTTGACTCGAGTGTTCTCGATTCCATTCCGCAGCATGTTACCCACCACCACCTCAGTGAGACCCCAACACTGCACGAGGTAGAAAACAAAACTACGGGAGCGGATGGAATCCCTGCTGAGGCACTGCTGCCGCGAATACACGACCTCAACTCTCTCATCTGGAGGGAGGAGAGCATGCCAGGAGATCTTAGAGATGCAGTGATTGTGACTATTATGTATGTAAACCTGTAAATACCATGTCTAACCACCAGAGGGCTTATCCCCTGGGGATCTCACAATCCCTTGGGAGCACCTGTATATAAGGAGGCCTCACAGGCTGGAGAGGCACTCTGAGATCTGTAATAAAGGACTACGGTCACACCTTACTTTGAGCTTGCAGTATCTAGTCTGACTCTTTATTCGAGACATAACAAGTGGTGACGAGATACAGATGACTAACCCCACCGCAACACTTCAGAGAACCGTGGGCATCCTGGAGAAATTTTCGGAGGGAGATGATTGGGAAACCTTCGTGGAGCGACTCGACCAATACTTCGTGGCCAACGAGCTGGAAGGAGAAGCGAACCCTGCCAAACAAAGGGCGATCCTCCTCACCGATAACGGGGCACCAACATATGGCCTCATGAAAAACCTGCTCGCTCCAGCGAAACCTGCAGAAAAGTCGTATGATGAGTTATGCACACTGATCCGGGAGCATCTAAACCCGAAGGCATCGGTTCTACACGTACAAAAGGTCTGAAGGCCAGGAAGTGGCGAGTTACGTCGCCGAGCTAAGGCACCTTGCAGGACATTGTGAATTTGAAGGACACTTGGAGCATATGCTCAGGGACTTCTTTGTATATGGCATTGGCCATGACGTAATACTTCGCAAACTTTTGACTGTAGAGACCCCAACCTTGAGTAAAGCCATAGCGATAGCCCAGGCGTTTATCGCCACCAGTGACAATACCAAACAAATTTCTCAGCACACTAGTGCTGCTGCAAGTACTGTGAACAAAGTAACGTTTTCGAATCGAAATGTACAGGGCAGGACCTACACACCTGCAGCTGTACTCAGAGTCCACCATCAAGTCCACAGATGACTCAAGAGTCCACCATCAAGGGTGGTGAATACAAGGCCATTAACACCTTGTTGGCGCTGGAGAGGTGATCATCGTTTCCATTCATGCCGCTTCAAAGGATACATTTGCAAGGGCTGGTGGAACAATGGGACACCTCCAACGCATGTGCAGGCGAGCTGCAAAAACCCTGCTAATCCTGCAAACCACCATGTTGCAGAGGAGGACAGATCCACGGTGGATCACGACGAACCAAGAGCCTCAGGCCAAGGAGGCAGAGATATATGGGGTGCACACATTTACCACAAAGTGTCCTCCGATAATGCTGACGGTTGAATTAAATGGACTCCTGGTGTCCATGGAGCTGGACAAGGGCGCAAGCCAGTCCATAATGAGCAAAAAGACTTTCGATAAATTGTGGTGTAGTAAAGCCTCAAGGCCAGTCCTGACTCCCATTCGTATTAAACTGAGAACATACACAAAGCAACTGATTCCCGTAATCGGCAGTGCTACCGTAAAGATCTCCTACGATGGAGCGATGCACGAGTTACCATTCTGGGTGGTACCGGGCGATGGCCCCACACTGTTCGGCAGGAGCTGGCTGGGAAAGATACGCTGGAACTGGGATGACTTCCGAGCGCTTTCGTCCGTTGACGACACCTCATGTGCCCAGGTCCTAAGCAAGCTCCCCTCACTGTTCAAACCAGGCATCGGGAAGTTCCAAGGAGCAAAAGTGCAGATCCATTTGATTCCGGGGGCACGACCCATCCATCACAAGGCGAGAGCGGTACCTTACATGATGAGAGAGAGGGTAGAGATCGAGCTGGACAGGCTGCAATGAGAGGGCATTATTTCGCAGATCAAATTCAATGAGTGGGCCAGTCCGATTGTTCCAGTTCTCAAGGGAGATGGCACCATAAGAATCTGTGGTGATTACAAAGTAATTATCAATCGTTTTTCACTGCAGGATCAATACCCGCTACCAAAGCCAGACGATCTATTTGCGACGCTGGCGGGAGGGAAAACGTTTACGAAGCTGGACTTGATCTCGGCCTACATGACGCAGGAGCTGGAGGAATCATCAAAAGGCCTCACCTGCATCAACACGTACAAAGGTCTCTTCAATTACAACAGATGCCCGTTTGGGATTCGATCGGCCGCGGCAATATTCCAGAGGAACATGGAAAGCTTGTTGAAGTCCCGCGCTCCGTGGTGTTCCAGAACGACATCTTGGTTACAGTTGGGACACCATCGAGCACCTGCAGAACCTGGAGGAGGTTCTTAGTTGGCTCAATCGTGTGGGGCTCAGGCTAAAACGCTCAAAGTGCGTTTTCCTGGCGCCTGAAGTGGAGTTCCTGGGGAGAAGAATCACGGAGGACGGCATCAGGCCCACCGATTCGAAGACGAAGGCAATCAAGAACGCACCGAGACCACAGAACGTGACGGAGCTGCGATCGTTTCTAGGACTCCTGAACTACTTTGGTAACTTCTTACCGGGTCCTAGCACCTTGTTAGAACCCTGCACTCTTTACTGTGTAAAGGAGATGAATGGGTATGGGGTTGTAAATGTAGATTCTTTTCCTCAATCTGGTTCAGTAAAATTACTGAGTCGAATACCTATTGTGCTTTAAACAAAGCAGTCTTTATTTTACCGGCCGGCAAGACTTATCAGACAGAAGATATACTCTCTCGATAGAGCGTACACACTCCCTACGGATAAGTGACGTTACATTGTCAAGGCACGATGGTTATACATTTTCGGCAAAAGATAACAAGATAGGGCTAGAGTGACATCCCAGCTCAGCCCATCTCTTTTGATCCCTCCTTCCCTTTGTCCACTCATAAGCCGACCCAAGCATAGTCCGATTTTAAACAAAGACCTTCTGTCAATGTTTCAGGTTAATAACATGATTTAATAAGACCTTGAGGTTTTTCTGCAAGCTGTGGGTTTTGTTTCAATATGCGTTAGTGTTGTAACATTTCGCAGTCTCGAGTCTGAGATGTCATGGCTATTCCTCCATGAATTGTTTGTTAGCTTATACTGTCCCTATACAATTCCCACATTCTCAACTTCAATGTCTCTATACATTTTTAAACATTCACAGGGTAAAAGCCAAAAAATGCCTTTGAGAGAAAGCTAGGAAACTGTTATGTTCAAACAAATTGCTTGTGTTGTACGATCCATGTAAGTGGTTGGTATTAGCATGTGATGTGTCGTCCTACGGGGTCGGGTGTGTATTGCAACAAACCAATGAATTTGGGAAATTGCAACCGGTTGCTTATGCATCCAGAAGTCTGTCTAAGGCTGAGAGGGCCTATATACAGTATGATCAAAAAACAAGCGTTAGTGTGTGTTTACGGGGTAAAGAAAATGCATCAATATCTGTTTGGGCTCAAATTTGAATTGGAAACTGACCATAAACCACTTATATCCCTCTTTTCTGAAAGGGGATAAATACGAATGCATCGGCCCACATTCAGAGATGGGCGCTCACGTCGTCCGCATACAACTACACCATCCGCCACAGGCCAGGCACAGAAAACTCTGCCGTTGCTCTCAGTAGGCTGCCATTGCCCACCACAGGGGTGGAGATGGCACAGTCCACAGATTTAGTTATGGTAATGGAAGCATTCGAGAGTGAGCAATCACCTGTTACCGCCCGACAGATTAGAACCTGGACGAGCCAGGACCCCTTATTGTCCTCAGTAAAAAAAAAACTGTGCTCCAAGGGAGTTGGTCTAGTGTCCCATTAGAGATGCAGGAAGAAATAAAGCCATACCAGCAGCGCAGAGATGAGATGTCCATAAAGGCAGACTGCCTCCTATGGGGTAATCGGATGGTGTTGTCAAAAAAGGGCAGGGACACCTTCATTAGTGATCTCCACAGCACACACCCAGGCATCGTAATGATGAAAGCGATAGCCAGATCCCATGTGTGGTGGCCCGGTATCGATGCAGACTAGAGTCCTGCGTGCACAAATGTAATACATGTTCATAGTTAAGCAATGCACCCAGGGAGGCGCCACTAAGTTTATGGCCCTGGCCCTCCAAACCGTGGTCCAGGGTCCATGTCGACTATGCAGGCCCATTCTTGGGAAAAATGTTCTTGGAGGTTGTAGATGCGTGCTCCAAGTGGATTGAATGTGTGATAATGTCGGCAAGCATGTCCGCTGCCACCATTGAAAGCCTACCGGCCATGTTTGCCACGCACGGCCTGCCTGATGTCCTTGTGAGTGACAATAGGCCATGCTTTACCAGTGCCGAGTTCAAAGATTTCATGACCCGCAATGGGATCAAACATGTCACATCTGCCCTGTTTAAACCAGCGTCAATGGTCAGGCAGAACGAGCAGTTCAAATAATCAAGCAGAGCTTGAAAAGGGTAACTGAAGGCTCACTGCTTATCCCGAGTCCTGCTTAGTTACTGCACAAGACCCCACTCGTTCACTGGGGTCCCTCCCGCTGAACTGCTCATGAAAAGGGCACTTAAGGCAAGGCTCTCGTTAGTCCACCCTGATCTACACGAACAGATAGAGAGCAGGCGGCTTCAACAGAATACATACCATGATCGCGCAAATGTGTCACGTGAAATTAAGATAAATGATCCTGTATTTGTGTTGAACTATGGACAAGGACCCAAGTGGCTTCCTGGCACCGTTTTGGCCAAAGAGAGGAGTAGCGTGTTTGTGGTCAAACTTTCAAATGGACTCACTTGCAGGAAACACTTGGACCAAACCAAACTCAGATTTACGGACTATCCAGAATAACCCACAATAGACTACCTTTTTCGACCCTCCATCACACACACAAGTGGCAACCGACCCAGCGGTTGACCACGAAGCAAAACCCCATCACCCACAGCAGCCCAGCAGGACTCACCACCCCCAGACGCCCAGCAAGGCCAGCTGCGCAGCCGCCCAGCGAGGGCCCAACAAACGACTCACCAAAACAGCATTTGTACCAGACGATCAACCAGGGAAAGGAAGGCCCTGGATCGACTCGCATTGTAAATAGTTACACTATTGACTTTGGGGGTGGGGGGAATGGTTGTTTTGTATGTAAACCTGTAAATACCATGTCTAACCATCAGAGGGCTTATCCCCTGGAGTCTCAAGGGATCCCACAATCCCTTGGAAGCACCTGTATATATGGAAGCCTCACAGGCTGGAGAGGCACTCAGATCTGTAATAAAGGACTACGGTCACACCTTACTTTGAGTTTGCAGTCTGACTCTTTATTCAAGACATAACAGTGACCACCTTTAAAAAATGGGACAAGTCCAACTGCGGCAACTACAGAGGAATCTCCCTGCTATCAGCCACTGGGAAAATCGTCGCTAGAGTCCTCCTCAACTTTCTTCTCCCCGTGGCCGAGTAGCTCCTCCCAGAGTCGCAGTGTGGAGATCGTCCCCTCTGGGGCACAATGGACATGATTTTTTCTGCGCGACAGCTGCAGGAAAAATTGCGGGGAACAGCGCCAGCCCTTATACATGGCCGCCTTCGACCTTACAAAGGCCTTTGACACTGTCATCCGCGAGGGTCTATGAAGCGTGCTCCTCCATTTCACACGTCCTCAAAAGTTTGTCAACATCCTTCACCTGCTTCACGACGACATGCAGGCCGTGATCCTTACTAACGGATCCATCACAGACCCAATCCACATCCGGACCAGGGTCAAGCAGGGCTGCATCATGCCCCAACCCTCTTCTCAGTGTTCCTTACTGCCCTGCTCCACCTCACAGTTGACAAGCTCCCCACTGGAGTGGAACTAAACTACAGAACCAGTGGGAAGCTGTTCAACCTTCGCCATCTACAGGCCAGGTCCAAGATCACTCCAACCTCTGTCATCAAGCTATAGTACGCGGATGATGCCCGCGTCTGTGCACACACAGAGGCTGAACTCCAGGACATAGTCAACATATTTACCAAGGCATATGAAAGCATAGGCCTTACACTAAACATCAGCAAGACAAAGGTCCTCCACCAGCCTGTCCTCGCCGCACAGCACTGTCCCCCAGTCATCAAGATCCACGGCGCGGACCTGGACAACGTGGACCACTTCCCGTATCTCGGGAGCCTCCTATCAACAAGAGCAGGCATTGATGACGAGAACCAACACCGCCTCCAGTTCACCAGTGCAGCCTTTGGCTGCCTGAGGAAAAGAATGTTTGAAGACCAGGCCCTCAAAACTGTCACCAAGCTCATGGTCTGCAGGGCCGTAGTAATACCCGCCCTTCTGTATGGCTCAGAGACATGGACCATGTACAGTAGACACCTCAAGTCGCTGGAGAAATACCACCAGCGATGACTCCGCAAGATCCTACAAATCCCCTGGGAGGACAGACGCACCAACATTAGCGTCCTCACCCAGGCCAACATCCCCTGCATTGAAGCACTGACCACACTTGATCAACTCCGCTGGGCAGGCCACATAGTTCGCATGCCAGACACGAGACTCCCAAAGCAAGCACTCTACTCAGAACTCGTCCACGGCAAATGAGCCAAAGGCAGGCAGAGGAAACGATACAAGGACATCCTCAAAGCCTCCCTGTTAAAGTGCGACATCCCCACTGACACCTGGGAGTCCCTGGCCAAAGACCGCCCTAAGTGGAGGAAGTGCATCTGGGAGGGCGCTGAGCTCGAGTATTGTCGCCGAGAGCATGCAGAAATCAAGCGCAGGCAGCGGAAGGAGCGTGCGACAAACCAGGCTCCCCACCTAGCCTTCCCTTCAACCACTGTCTGTCCCACGTGTGACAGAGACTGTGATTCTTGTATTGGACTGTATAGCCACCTAGGAACTCATGCAAGTCTTCCTCGATTCTGAGGGACTGCCTATGATGCTGATGATGACCATGCTACCCATTCTATTCCCCATAGCCACCGTTTCAGGCTGAAGCAGATAGTTCGCCACTTTGACGACCTGTTCAATCACAAGTTGAGTTTCCAACCCCTTATCCTCTCCATCACAAAAAAACACCTATTACCATCTCGGTAACATTGCCCACCTCTGCCCCTACCTCAGGCTATCTGCTATTGAAACCCTCATCCATGCGTTTGTCACCTCTAGACTCCAATGCTCTCCTGCCCAGCCTCCTATCCTATAACTTCAGTTCATCCAAAACCTGCTTTCCTTATCCTATCCCACATCAAGTCCCGTTCATCCATCTCCCCCCAGTCTTCGCTGACATACATTCGCCCCCAAGTACAAGTTAAAATGCTCATCCTTGTGTTCAGATACCTTCATGGTCTTGCTCCTCCTTATCTCCAACTTCCTTCAACCCTACAACACTCCTGGCCAAACACTCCATTCCTCTGACTCTTGTGCATCACCCCCTTTACCACATCGTTGATTATCATGCATTCAGCTGCCTAGGCCAAAACACTTTGGAATTCCCTGTCTAATAAACTATTTTGCCTCTGAAAGGAAAATTTTCCATTATATCCCACCTTTTTGACCAAGCTTTTGATCATCCTTCCTGATATCACCTCTTTGGCTGGGTGTCTAGTTTTTGATTAATCCTTTGAAGTGCTTTGAGACATTCTTCTACGTTAAAGACGCTACGTAAATGCAATTTGTAATTTGTTGCTGTCAATCTAAACCAATTCAATAGGTAGATAGTTTAACATTTATTCTGCTGCATGGCACCTCTGCAAATATAATAGTCCTCAGTAGTGTACTGGATTGACAGTCAAGGTTATGTGCCCAAGTCCTGGATTGAAGTGACATTAAGGCTTTGACACTTTTAGTGGGAAACAGGCAATTTTTGTGTCAGCCTTATTCAAAGAGAAGGTGGCTCCTGAGAGAACATAGTTACCCTCTTAAGAAGGAGTCAGGAATGAGAAAGTCCATCAGCCCTTTAGCATGCCTACTTATTTGGGTCCTGTACAGGACCTGCTCACTATTTCCATCTCCCTCCTGTCTCAATGCCATACATGTAATGTATTACTGAAAGATTAAATCATGAATCTGTCTACTGTAGAACGTTCTGTAGGAACTGGTACTCCATTTTATTAACTAAAAAAAACTCAAACTAAAAACTAAAAAAAAAGACATTCCACAAATTTTGATAGAACCAGTGTCAAGTCACGGGTTCAAAAATGAATGAAATTAATTGTTTTTGTTCAGAAACCTGGGAAATACTTCGAATTACAAAATAAAGATCACCAGAAATAGTTTTGCTCAATGCCTCCTTCCCAATAAAACAAATCTTGAATGCAGTTAACTTATCAGCATATTCACAATACAACGGGGGTAAAGTTGTCTTTTAACATAGCAAATGCTTTCAAGAAAAAGACAAAACTAAAAACGAATATTTTTTATTCCAAATTATTGGTGCTCTTTGGTAAAGACTGAAGTGTGTTCGATAATTACATTTATGACAGAACAAAATAAAGTATCTATATTTTGGCTTCATTACAAGATTTTAAAGAAAAGGTACTTAGTAAAACATGTTAAACATTCCTAACATAAAATATCGTGCTTCAGCCATATATTTGTTCAGCCACATATAGAACTAACCTTTTCAACTAACATTTAGGGCTAGAAATTCAGCGATTTTGCGACCGGATTTTTGGTGCTATTTCACCCTTTTTGGCGAAAACTCGGTCAGCGGGAAATTCAGTGACCTTTGTGCAACGGCACTTTCCGCGTACTACTGGGAGAGGGGCGCCGCCGTGCAACAGTCGAATAGTGTTTTCACCAGAAATTTGGCTCTCTTCGCACCCGTATTCTGCATTCAGAATACCGACAGGTATTAAATCTGTCGTAGCAGTCCTGCAAGTATGAAGACCTGCAAAAAGGTAAGTTAAAGATTTTATTTTTAAATTATTTTTCAGCGATTCGATAGATAAGTGTCTTGTAAATGTTTTGTGAATTTTTTTGTAGTTTTTTCCAATTTTTTTGGGGGGTGCTTTCCCCCCCTCCCGAGGCCTTTCTCGCAGCCTCGTATCAGCCTCGGACTAAAGTTGCCAAAATTCATGGTTTGCGCCGCAAATATTCGTGCAATGCCAATTTTTACCGCTGCACAAATTAAGGTCTGAATAACGGGTCTGATAGCAATAGTGAAGCGAAGACAGTAATTTTGGCAAAAAAATACCGTTTTTACCGAAAACTGAATTTCTAGCCCTTAGGGTTAAACAAACTGCACTTATTTGGCAATAGTATAGATATGAATATCTGATATTTTGCTTAAACAATAAAGGCAACCTTTTGTGAGTTAAATTGATACAATTAACATTTTAGCAAAAATGAAAAAAACATTAATACATTTTAAATGTTAACTTTATCCTAACCAGAGCTTAAAGCAAAGCAATATACTGGGGTAGAATTGTTTATCCATTGAATGGATTCTCTTCCCAATAACACTATAAACACAAAACGCATCTTCCATTCACTGCTTTGTATAGTGAGCAGGGCTTAGCTGTGCAGAATAAGCTAGTTATATTTTCCAAATAAGCAATTTTTTCCCATTTTAGAATCTATATAGCCTTGTAAGTTATGGCACTTCAAGTGCATAGCCAAGTACTTTTTAAATGCGATGAAGGTTTCTGCCTCTACAGAGTATCTGCGACCTGTGTGAACAGGCCAAGTAACAGTGGTATCTCCTTAACCAATCAGACTGATCAGCAGCACAGAATCTGAACTAGGAAGTGTCAATTAGAATATTGAATTCAATGTCAAATTAGATGCAGAAAGTGAAAAAGAGAGGGTTAGAAAGATTGGATCGCAAGACAAAAGAAATGGAAAGAGAAAGTGAAAAAAAATAAAACATTTACAGCAATAATTAAAATCTAAAATAATTAAAATCTAAGTTTAGTATGTATAAGTACAGTAACTTCACGTCGTTCCATGTATTTGAAGTAAATCTGTTGGCGAGATACCGCTATCATGCAGCTTCTGGAGGAGCAGGGCATCTCGGACAGAAATTTCCTGCTTAATGCATTTATCTGCGAATGTACAGTTGCTGAAAGCTGCTGACCGATTTACGCGTTAAAAATGGTGAGTGCCAATAGCCTCACTGTTATTTTTACCAAAAAATCTGACCCAATAATTATGCCTTTTCACACTGTTAAATTGGCACTTGACAGTACAATTAACAAAAATGTATCTGATCCAGCTGTGAAGTATACAATAATTGCACTTAAAGGATCTGCAAAAATGCTGATTTAACTACAAGTTGCAGTGTTCACAAGGGAAGTCCCACATCTAAAAGAGATTACCAGATAAAATAAATGTTCCTCAGGTATTGCATTTGTCAAGAACAGAAAACCCTGTGGACCCTGATATAAACATTTACAGTTATTTACAGCAGTAAATGTCATGAATTTACACTTAAATGATTAATGGCAATTGGGATCCTTAAACTGATACAAAAGAGGTGATCTCAGGATTAGATAACAGTAAGATTGTAATTTACAGGGCAATCAGATACAAATTTTTCAAATTAAATTGGATTGTTTATGAATTTGTAAGAATCAAAAATTGTAAATTATAGTAGATTACTAGAGAAAGCTTATCCTATGTTCATGTTTATAATGGAAAGCATACATTTGAGAAAACAATGGTATACAATGTGCTCTATCTGCCTAATTGGTATTTTGCAAAATACAGCTCCCCCAGTACAATAGGATCTGACATATTAAAGATTAATTTCAATGGGAAGAAAATTCTTTAAATTTTAAAATAACATGTAGAATTGAAGAATGAAAATGTCTATTAGAATGTTGTTGCTGTCGAACAAGCAATCCCAACTAGTCAATAATGGCAAATGTATTTATGCCACCACATTTTTAATGATACATGTTTCGCTTCTATATCAACTTGTCTTAATTAACTGTTAGTTACTTAATATTACAGGTACACAATGTTAATCAAAAAGGAAATGTGTTAGTACCAGTTCTATAGAAAATACTTTTAGTTAGAAGAACAATTATTTACAAATGTTGCTTCATTAAAAAATATAAAGTTGTAAAGGTGCAAAAGGCATACTGTGCATATTTATTCATACAGTTTTTTGATATTCAGATAAAAAGAATCTGTTGAAATTATTGAATAATGTTTTTCTTTCTAATAGTTCAGATAGGATAATTTCTTGATTTGTTCTTTTTACAAAGATGTGATTGCACCTTATTACACATATTAACAATGCGTGGGAAGAGATGGACTAAACTGCACAACCTCCTCAGTGAGGGATGGTGCCCACCAAGTGACCAAAGACAAGCAGCCTTTAATACAATGGACATTTTGTGCAGCTCGTGCTGAGAAACTCCCATTATCTTGAATGGCATCCAATCCTGTGACAGGAGGCGCCTGCACTTTTTTGGAATTACTTTTCATCATTTTGGATGTAATCTCCATCATGTTCTGACAGATACCAGTTGTACATCACAAGACACTGAAACTGTGACAGCTGCCGGCTGCTCCTTACCCCTAAACAGCTGCATGTCAAAAGGCAGTTCCTGTGTTCTATACAGAGGATTTGAGGTAATTATTGATCATCTGCATCATTGCTGGATTAATAACAGTTATTAATCTTCCATTGAAATACTTGAAACAAGTGTTACATGGTAAGTGAAATATATCAGTGCTACTGTATATTATTGCAAAACTCCCTAAATTCTCTTCTGGGGAAAATGTACTGGGGGTGAATTTCTGTGGAGGTTCTCCCGGTCATCCAGTGTAACTTCAGTAGATGAGCTGCGGAAACCTTGGTAAAACCATGGTTTCTGTGGATTTCCTGCCAAAATTATGACAAGCTAGAGAACCTCTGTAAAAATCCACCCCCACTGTTTTATTCAGTTAATTCATTGTTTTTTTAAAAAGGTATTTAATTTAAAAGAAATTTTACGGTCTTGTCTAATACTTTAAAATGTTCCCTTTCTTTATATAACTAACTCACAGATGTGAATGTGAGGTAATAATACCTCACTTTTTTTATTTGTATCCCCCTCCACCCAATTTTGATAACGTTTCTATAATTGGCCTTTAAAAAGGTTTTAACAGCTCTTAACGGAAAACTTCTACTCTGCTTTTAACAAACATAATTTTACATTAGGAGCAAGACTTGGAATAGCAGTAAAAAATAAACAAAAGTTACTACTTTCATTCGGTTTTGCTTTTTCATTTAGCTTTACACATAAAGGACAATATGGCCATTAAATCAGTTCCACATTATTAAAACAGTTGCAAATTATTGTCAGGTCTGGCAGATACTGAACTGTCTAACTGCATTGGAGTGTCAAGACCAGTAGACAGAACTGGAAAGGTTATTGATCCCCACCGGGATTTGCTTTCCACTTTAAAAAGCTGGCAGAACAAATTACATATATATTTTTTTAAATGGTGGTGAGAGAGTGAGAGTACTTTAGATTGACAGGATTTCCCTCTGCTTTACTATCATTCTAAAAACACTAGTATGATCAGCACTGGTTGATGAATGGTTTAACCCCTTCATACCCAAATAGATTAGAAACACTAGCGCATATTCTCCAACTGGAGAGTCTCGAACTAGAGGGTCATAGTCTCAGAATAAGGGGTCGGCCATTTAGGACTGAGATGAGAAATAATTTCATCACTCAGAAGGTTGTGATTCTTTGTAATTCTCTACCTCAGAGGGCTGTGGATGCTCAGTCGTTGAGTATATTGAAGACCCGCATTTTGGAAACTAAGGGAATCAAGGGATAAGGGGATAGGTTAGAAAGTGGAGCTGCCGTAGATCAGGCATGATTTTATTGAATGGCGGAGCAGGCTCGAAGGGTCGTATGGCCTACTCCTGCTCCCATTTCTTATGTTTTTATGACTGGGCATAATCTCAACTGGAAGTTGCAGGAAAAGCGCACACGTGATCTTTAGTGCACTGACAGCGCCTTGTTACCACGTTGAGTTCTTAGTGTTAGTTGGGAGCTTGCCCATTGCAGGGCAGGAAATCAGATGTTGCTACCAGATTTATAGGTGTGCAGTAGCTTAAAGGGGCAACCATTGTGGTTTCTGGCATTTCAAGGCAGAAAGCTTCTTTAGTGGTTCACAATGTCTAGAAGGTAATTTCAGGTGAGGCTTTATGAATTCTGCTACAGAAGTGAGGCACAGAAAGGCAGTTTCTTCCAGATGAAGCACTGTGGGACCCCCCAGGAAAATGGCACAACTAGAATGGCAGGAGGTAGCTATCAGTATAAGTGCCAAGAGCGTCATATTGTATCTTGGATTCAATGCCAGAAGAAGTTTAAAGACCGTACCAGCATGGTCAAGGTAGGAGAACCTACTCTTACTATCCATTAATTCAGTGTACTAAACACCTACAATTATCCTTCATCTCTCACACTGAACACTTTCAGAGCTGACCACGAATGCCATTGTACTACAGGGTACATTAAGCATCACCAGTCTTCTCCAGGAACTGCTCCTTCACTTATGAAATCAACCCAAGGGAATCCTCCAATATAAGGTAGCTGAAGGATGCAGGGGCATATCATCATATCAACTGTGGGCTGCAAGCTGAAAATGATCAGAAAATCCAGGCTACTATTTATTTGAAAAGAAAAAAAAAGACTTGCATTTATATAGCGCCTTTCACAACATCAGAAAACGCTTTACAGGCAATGAAATACTTTTGAAGTGTAGCCACAGTTGGAATGTAGGAAATGCAGCACAGCAAGCTCCCACAAACAGCAACATGATAGAGACCAGATAATCTGTTTTTTATGTTATGTCGATTGAGGGATAAATATTGGCCAAGGCACTGGGGATAACTCCCCTCCTCTTTGTAATAGTGCCATGGGATCGTTTATGTCCACCTGAGAGTGCAGACTGGGCCTCTCCCTCAACACTGCACTGGAATGTCAGCTTAGATTTTTGTGCTCATGTCTCTAGAGTGGGACTTGAACCCACAACCTTCTGACTCAGAGGCTAGAGTGATACCACTGAGCCACAGCTGACACCTAAATTTGTTCACAGCCTTCTTGTTAATACAATACAATGCAATGATTTGTTTTCTTTATTTCTAAATTCTAAAAAGTGTCCAAAATTCCATATTTCATGATATTTGACGTGTCCTGTCTGTCAAGCATCTGCGGATATAACAACAAATGACATTTGTATGAACTGTTGAAACATCTTGAGCAACATCACTGTGTCAATGTGACTCAAAACAAAATGCAATTGGACAAATGACATACAAACTATAAGACAATTCATTTACAGGTTTATATACAATGCAACCAGAAATATCTGTCTTGGAAACCAAACAGAATAACAATGAAAGAAATTCCCTTCTACTTTAAAAAAAACATTTTTAAATTACATGTTTATGCCACAGGTGTTTATATATCCATCCCTTTGGATTCTGGGAATTTTGAACCATGGACTAGTTTTCTGGAGGCATCCATCATTTTGCTGTGCCAGTCTGTAAGATGAGATTCATGCAGAATCTTCTGTGTCAGATAGCGCTCCCGTTTAATTTGCTCTTTAATCTTATCTGGCACATCAGGAATCCAGTAAGACACAAGGAAATTCACCCCAAATACAATGTGCTGAAAAATAGTAAAAAACAAATCTTCTGTTATAAATTCTGGGTTTGTTTCTCTAAGAATGTAATATTGAAAATTTCCTGCAGCATTAGTGATTGATACATGATAATCTTGTGATCATGTAGTAATCTTGTGATCATGTAGTAACCATGAATCACTCACATTCCAACAATTAATTCCACATAAAAGGCAAAGTATTTCATTTTTTTAAACCCGTACTTCCTAGTTTTAGTTTTACTCTACTTTCCCTATTTGTAATTATTTAATATACATTTACCTTTTGCTTTCTACTTTTTAAATAATGTTTTAATCTTTTCACTTCAAACATTTTTCCTCCCAAGCAACCAGGCCCTGATCCACTCAGGCTCTATGTTCGAGCCAACCCAAATGTCCCCCCCAACTTTGAGCATGGCCACGGAGTGCGGTCCCAGCCCACGCTGCCTCTGCTCTCCCAAGCCAAACCCACTTATTCCCTTTCTCCAACCAAAGAGAGAAAGGAAGAAAAAGTACAGAGGGATAAATTCAAAACTATATGAGAGCCATATACAAAGGGAAGACAACAAAAGAGTAGAAGAGAAAGGAGACAGAGGGAAGAAAAGTGTGAGAGATTGTGAGAATGACTCGGAGATATATTCAGAGATGACAAGAGAAAGTGGAATAGATTTTCCAATTAGGCCTACCATCAGTCATTAGTTGGAGGGTGCACAATTAGCATCCCTCTAGACACTAATGTGGTGCCCTCACTTGATTTGGCACACAGTGTGGGCAAACTCCCAGCCTATAATTGGGCCTGGCATTGTGAGCTCTCAAAGAGCTTACAAGAAGTGACCGGTTCCATTCTGTGTTTTCTCCTTTCTTCCATTTCTTTCTTCCCCCCGTTTGTCTGTCTGTCTGTCTGTGTGTCTCTCTCTCTCTCTCTCTATTATTTTCACCTTCTGTTCTCTTCTTTCTTTTGTTCTCTTCCCTCTGACCTTTCTCACATTCTTGTGCTTCCCTTTTCTTTCACCTTATGGTTTATTTTCTTGCCCTATCCTATTCTACTTTTTGTATTTATTTTTTCTGGTTTACTCTCTCTCCTTCACTTATCCCTTTCCTCCTGCTGCTCTCTTTCTCTCCAGTTGAATACCCTGTTTTTTTCCTGTTTATTTTTTCTTACCTGTCTCACTTCTGGTTAACCTTGTTTGGGGAGAAAGTTGCCGCTGAAGCAACCAAAGAGCTGATGACCACAGGCATCAGCGAGAAACTGGAAAAATAGACATTGCCACTGCAGCAACATGGGGAGTGTGGAAGAGACTCAAGCTGGCAAACTCCAAACCTACACATATATGGAATAACTCCCACAAAGCAACGTGGCATGCTTTAGAAATAGAGCCATTCCTGGGTCACTTTTCCCCTTGGTTCTTATTCTTCACTACTGCTGTCCATTTCTCAGTGGCTAAAATTACAAATTACTTACTATTCAGGCACTTAAACAATTGGCTCTCAAATTTGTATATTAAATTGGCAAACTTGCGTTAGGGTAAACATCTCTTGTGTAATTCTCTCTCTTATAAAGAAGCTAATTATAATTGCGTGTGTATATAAATGTGTGTCAAATGAATTTCAACAAAAAGCATACATATTTTGTTCACATAATACTCAAACAGCAATGGCGATCTTCTAAAGAAGACGCACATAGTTAAACAACAGTCCACGTTGGCGAGATGAGGGCAGGTAATTGACCGTGGTTCTGATAGTGCCCCATGCTAGGAGATCTGCACTAAGAAAAGCTAGCTGATCCCATTCATGCAGCTTCCCACACAATGGGCCTAAATTTGGCCCTCCGGTTTTTTCGGCGCACTTACCCGAGTTGCGCCGACTTTCTGCTCTCAAAACGGCACTGAAAATATATCGCCGTATTCTCCCCACTCTGTGGACCGTCCTAGTGCTTGGCAAGGCATGGCAAACACAGTGGGGGGCGGTGCTGGGGCCCTGCGCCTAAAAGAGTGCCGGCAGCTGTCCACATGTGCAGTAGCTCCTTCATGATGATGATGATGCGCGCCTGCAGCGTGGGACCCAACGTGTCCCGCCCCTATCCCGGGCCGAGTGGCCTGCCGCACAGGCCAGCCGCTGCCATCCCATCTCCAGGAGAGTGAGTGATGATTCGCCTCTTTATCAGTTATGAAGAAAGTCAAGTGAAAGACTCACGGATAGTTTCAGTCCTATTCTCAGTGGAGATGAGTTTACAGCATAAAATGAGCTCATCTATCCTAAATAGAGCTAACTGCTAGTTTCATTTAGAAACTATCAGGACTGCGATCGTGGGACGTGGAAACCTGCAATCCGATTAAACCTGCTTGAAGATGAAATAGAGGTGCATTGTTGGGACAATTATGTAGGTTGATTGAGTGATACTTGGCCTGCAGGTGCTCGATGTTGTCACTCGACATAAAGGTAAAATGTGGACTTGCTACTGCAAAAGCAGAGCAAGCCTCGGTGAAGGGAACGGTGTGAATTACCTTCGTATCATCCCAGCCCGCAACGTATTAGCCCTCCTGCCAGCTCCCCTTTAAGTTCCCTCCTGTAGCCTCCTTCTGTGAGCCCAGCCTGCTGCTTCTTGTGTGTGTGGCCAGTTCACTGCTCTCCTGCCCAGGCTTCCCACCCACCGCACTTATCCCCGCACCAGCCGGCCAGCTGACTTCCCGGGCCAAGTATGAAAGTTGGACAAGTTTTATTTTATATTTATTTTTTTTTTTATTATTGATGGTTTTTATGCTTCATGAATGTTGTTGAGAAGGTGTTTAGTGCTGTGCAAGGTCCTCTGTGCTCCCCCCCCCCCCCCCAAATCTCTGGCTACTTGCGCTGATTTCTTAACTCTCCGCAAGGGTTTTCTGTACAGCCACATACGCTGACCTAAGTTATTTTGGAGCAACTATTAGCTATCCAAACTGGCTTAAATGGCCAAAACAAGCGTAGGTGGCTGGTAACGCTCCATTTTGAACAAAAATAAACGAAACTAAAAAAATCCTAACTAACTCACTCACATTGATGCAAATTAAATGTGCAGAATGGGGATTTTTAAGATACTCCAGAAAAATCAAGTTGCTCCAAAAAAAAAGAGCAACTCCTGGGCAAATTTGGGCCCAATGTCTGTTCAAATCTCTGTGCTAAGAGAAGCTTATGTTTGATATTGCTGTATTCAAATTATAATTAATCATATGTCAAATGATATTTAGTTTTTCAATGGACATTTGATCACTGTTACAATGACATGCCCTACTACGCATTTGAGTCAGTAGGTGACAGCACACTGATGCCAAAAAATGATGTTTCACACATGAAGGTCAAAAGTTATAATTCAAATGTGAAGTTACATTTATTGGTTTAAAAAAAAATGTATTCCAGAACTGATGCTACCAAGAGCTGCTTGTCCTTAGAATACAAAGAATATTTTTTTCATGGCAGGCAGATTCAAGTATTCCTTGCTAAACGCGAAAGACTCTTACCTATGACACTGGTCACTCCACTTACTGACATGGGGTCAATATCATCGATCAAACCACAAATATTACCCTTCCAAAAATAATCAAAAAAATATTCCTCACCTCCATAATGATAATAAAGGCTAGCTTTGCAGCCATTACATGCCAGAAGTAAAGGCTATGGTGATACTCCAGAGGATGATCAGGAGGATATCGGAGGTCACGGTACCTAACAAAAAATGACAACCATTGCATCATTCCAAGTGCACATTATCAAAAATTTATGCAGGTAACATCTTTGCATATATGACACGCATACAATTAGGAGTGCAAGTGCTAAAACAAAGTGATTAGAACCAGGGAAATGAACACCCCGGTCAAATTGTTCTGGGAAACAAAATTAAAATCAACTTTCTTCCTGCTTAATTTGGATCTGTACTTAATAAGTTCTTTTTGTTTACATCTGCTGAAACTTGCATTGTAAGTTTATAGTTTCCCAAGATATATGCTGAAGACTATGAACACAGTGATATTTTGATAAAAGCAGGGCCTTAGTGTAAAGCAGTTTTGAACTAAATGTCAAAATTACACATTTTGTGACTTTATTTACTTGATTTTAATAGTAATATGAGGCTGTGTTCATCCTATGGGGCAAATGTTACGAATTAACACTCCTGAAGCAGTGCTTTGCGTAACAGGAATGCATACTGGGAATTCTGATGTGGAGGTCAGCACAATCCTCACGATCTTTCGCCCATAATGGACGTCATATCGCGTTGGTCAAACTGATTGAATTCCAGCTATGTGCTTTTGTTGAATGAACATCTTCTCCAGGATGTTAATTCAGAACATTTACCCCTATATCCTGGACACAAGTTGTTTGGATGAAAGAGAGGTCATTCAGCCCATCGCACTGACACTTTATTAGTGATCTGAATGCTCAGCCATTTTAATTAGTGCAACAGTTAAATGTTTAATTGACTGAATGAGCTACTGACAGTCACTATTCAAGCTCATACATGAAGAATGCCTACTTAATGCTGGCACCTGTCCTGGCATGAGCTGCAATTATTGGGAGAGGAGGAGCAAGAAGAGATTTGAGGTAATAATAAAAGAAAAAAAACATTCATGACTCTGCTATTTTGTTACAAAGGTTGTGATTTCCACACAAGTCAATTACACAGATATTTATTTAAAAAAAAATTTAAAGTCACAATAGATTGCGAATTTTTTGGAGGGTGGCCAGCTGGCTGTCTGACGCACATGGAAACCTAATACAAGGACCAGGAAATACCTTGGAGCTGCTCCCGCTGTAACATCACCAGAAGTGGGGTGGAAATTCCATCTGTGTGTGTATGCAATCATGGTTTATTAGACCGTGTCAAAAGCTGTTGAGAGGTCAACAAGGATGATGAAGGATAATGCACTCTCCTGATATCTATAAAAGTGACCAGGAAGCAGTCGGATTGTTGAAACCCCACCCGCCTTTCATTAATGTCTTTTAGGGAAGGAAACTTGCCATTCTTACCTGGTCTGGCCTACATGTGACTCAAGTCCCACACCACCGTGGCTGAGTCTTAACTGCCCTGTGAAGTGGCCCAGCGAGCCTTCAAGGAGAAGGTAGGTACACCACCACCTTCTCAGAGCAAATAGGAATGGACAATAAATACCAGACCCCTTGCCGTGATGCCCACAACCCGAGAATGAATTTTTAAAAAGCACCAGTCATAGTTACAGAGGATGTAATTTCTGACTTTGATTCGGGACGCTTTAGTGCCATGGCAGGGGCAGATGCCTGATTGGAGAGATACTAGAGCAGATGACTGATAGGGCCCAAGTTTCCACACGCGCCTAGAACGGCGCAGTCCCGACCTGGACGCCCGTTTTTCGCGCCACAAAGTGCGCCTAAAAAAATCCTCGGTATTCTCCACCTACTTGCAGGTCCTCTGGCCCTCGGCGCAGCCAGCACGAGCTGTGGGGGGGCGGAGCCAGGTCCCTGCACTGAAAACAGTGCCGGGACCTCTGCACATGTGCGCTACAGTGGGCACGCAAGTGCAGTAGCTCCAGGCGCCGAATTGTGTGGGAGGGGCCCGAAGCACGCAGCCCCTAGCCCTGGCCGAATGGCCTCACTGAGGCTGCGTGAATAAGGCTCCTCCCACGGCCAGCTCCTGCTTCCTCCCCCCCACCGACCAGACCCGACACTCGCTCCCCCACCCCACCCCCCTGCCTCCCGACCAGACCCGACACCCGCGCCCCCCCCCCCGCCCCGAATGACCCGACCCGCACTCCTGTTCCCGCTCCCCGCCCCCCCGACTGGACCCGACTCCCGCTCCCGGACTGGATCCTGACCTCCCTCTCTCGCTCTCTCTCCCGGACTGGATCCGACCTGACCTCCCTCTCTCTCTCTCCCGAACCGAACCTCCCCGACCCAACCAAACGCCACCTACCTGTAAATCTTGTGCTGGGGACGGGCCTTCTCGGGCCGGCCCGTTCAGCCTTCGGTCCCGAAAGGCCTGCCTGAAGCACTTTCACACAGGTAGGAAGATGGTTTATTTAATCTTTTCTTTGCTTATAAATGTTTATTCAGGTTGGATTTATTTGTATAATATTTGTACAAGTATAAATAAGGATTTATTATAGAATTTAATGACTTCCCTTCCCCCCCCCCCACCTCGTTCTGGACGCCTAATTTGTAACCTACGCCTGATTTTTTAATGTGTAGAACAGGTTTTTTCAGTTCTACAAAAATCTTCACTTGCTCCATTCTACTTTAGTTTGGAGTACGTTTTCACTGTGGAAACTTTGAAATCAGGTGTCAGTGGCCGGACACGCTCCCTTTTGAAGAAAAAATTCTGTTCCAAAGTAGAACTGTTCTACCTGACTAGAACTGCAGAAAAAAAAATGGAGAATTGCGATTTCTAAGATAGTCAGTTCTCCACCAGTTGCTCCTAAAAATCAGGCGCAAATCATGTGGAAACTTAGGCCCATAATCTTACTCCCATCCCCGCTCTGAATATTGGGGCCTAAATTTCCATCATCAGATGTGTCATGTTGGAGCCATCTCAACCCTAAAATGAACACTTGTATCTTCCTCCACCTTAAGTTTCACTGGTTAAGGAGATATAGACAATTGAACCATAGACATCGCCATGCCATTATCAATTTTCATTTCCAGCAATTTGCGGCAGAAAAATAATACAATCTGAAGGTTGGGGAAAATAGTCCAATAGAGATGGTGCTCCAGCAATTTCTGGGCCATTGTTATGTACAATATCGGCACCACTAACCTGCAGGTGGTATCGCTTTCAGGGTCAAACCAGTGAGGGAGATGAATGGGCTTGCTGAGATTACTGAAGTCAGCGACTCTGAAAACAGAGAGAGTACTATTGATGTAACCACGCATGGTTGGGCTGCTATAGTCTCCATAAGGTTGCACTGATAATGCCCAGTAGTAAACAAGCCGAGGAATCATATCAGATGTAAAGGCAATGATCAATGCCTATAAACAAAAAGAAAAAGGCAAGTGTCATTTTAAAAGATCGATTAGAAAACAAAACGGTGTACAATATACTCTATTTCTATAAGAGTTCTGACGAAGGGTCATCGACCTGAAACATTAATCCTGTTTCTCTCTCCACAGATGCTGTTTGACCTGCTTAGTATTTCAAGCATTTTCGGTTTCTATTTCCATAAAATTTGGTTTACTTGTGTTAAATATATATAAGTGGATACCTCAGAAGGAGTCACAAGTCTGAAGTATAATCTCTAGCTTTAAATGCATATAGAAATCAAAATTTAAAGTTATCATCTGTTTTTCTGTAGCATATTTAACAATGTATGACTTCCCTTACAATTGTCTTCCCCTTTCTCATGAACAGCAGCCATCAGAATCTTGTCCAAGTGACTATTATTCAAATCTGAGGCTGGCCAGTGAATATCATCAGGTTATTTGAACCAAGGACTGTTATGTATGTAAACTTGTATATAGCTTGTACAGCCACCAGAGGGATCATCCCCTGGAGTGCCAAGGGATCCCACAATCCCTTGGAGCACAGGTACTTAAGGAGGCCTCACAGGCTGGAGAGGCACTCTGGAGACCTGCAATAAAAGACGACGGTTGCACTTTACTTTGAGCTCACAGTATTCAGTCAGACTCTTTATTCGTATATAACAAGGACAACATCACAAAAGAGCCCAATTCTGCCCCTTTCTGAAATTGAATGCACCCTTTCTAGCAAATGTCACTGGATAGTGATCAGGAATGGGAATAGTTGTTAATTTTTCCTATGCAGGTCTGGAAGGAAGAGGCCAACTGTATGACCTACTCTTTTGCCCTGAGTTTCAGCTATGTCTGCTCAGACCTGCTATTGTTGAGACTGTAGTCATTGTCATCATTATGAACCTGCATTTATATACAGAAAAATGTCCAAAGGTGCTTCACAGAGGCACAAAGAAAATAAGGTTATATATTGGTCAATACTACACAATGCAGTTGGTGTTTTTATGCAATGCATCAGTAGAAATCAATAGCCGGAAATAATGGTGAGGCTAACACGGCCCACTGTTAGACAACAACGTCCAGCGGCACATGCGCAGTTAAACATGGAAATCAGGAAGTTGCTGTCCGAGATGCGGTGCTCCTCCAGAAGCCGTGTGATAATGGTATCTCGCCGAGACTCTCACTATTCAAATACATTGAAAGGCATGAAGTTGCTGTACTTGCCTGATAGATACGTACTAAACTCGGCAGAAAAAGTTAGGGCTTGACAATTCCACTCTAAGTACCCTTTTCAAGCCGTGATAAGTCTTAATGCCAAACAACCTCTCTGTCATTGAAAATTAACTGTGTGGAAACTCATTCCTTTATATTTAAATTATTGTTGGTGATATAAAAAAAATTAAACAACATTAAAAAAACCATTTTCTTTCTGGCTCTTTCATCTCGCTCTTAATCCAATCTTTCTTTCCCTTTTTCACTTTCTGCACCTGATTTGACATTGAATTCAACATTCTAACTGACACTTCCTGGTTTAGACTCATTAACAATTCCTCAATCTGATTGAGTAGATACACAGTTGCTTGCCTTGTTCACACAGGTCCCAGATGCTCGTAAAGATGTGGACAAGTGCAAGTGTAACTAATGGTTATCGCCGATCATTCGCCACTGACCCGAAAATCCGGCACAATGAATTTCTAGTCTTGTCACACTGCGAGTTTGTTCTTCTCTGGAGATATGCTGTGTTGAGTTCTGTCTATTATTGGATATTACTACAGTGAAACCTGTACATTAGGGACACCTAAGCTACTTGCATCAGGGATCCTTATTTTTAAAATAGTCATTGTGTGTACAGTATACTGGATGAGGCCATAATCTCCTGCAGCATTTCTTTTTTTTGCCCTCACCTGGAATCATGCCTAATTCTGGAGCCCTGCCAACAGGATGTGATTTCAGTTCATTTTCTGTTTGTTGGCTTTCCCAGTTCATTGTTATCCCAGCGTTCTTTTTCATTGAGGGAGGGATATTGTGATCCTGGTATGTGCTATGTTGGCAGCCTGCACAGGGGAAGGTGGCTGCTGTAGGGCTGGGGTGCCTGGTAGATCCAGGCCAAATTGGTGGGTGGGGTGGGGAAATTAATGTCCTGCAGACCCTGTCCGGGACCCCCTCTCTGTGCTGCAATTCTGAATGTTTGAAGTTCTGGGAATGGATGTGGGGAGGGGGCTCTTAGCTCATCAGTACCTGATGTACCGATGGAGTAAGATGTGGTGTTGCCCGGTTCAGTTCCCAGCATTTTAGAATGGCAACTTCCTTTACCCAGCATCCAGTGGCAGAGAAGCCGCTCTATCTCTGGGATCGAGCTATACAAGCCTTCAATCCCAGAGATAGGACAGTTTCTCTGCTGCTATGAATACTGGGTAATGATCTCCCCATTCCACAGAAGCTGTTTCTTTCACCTGCTGGTGCCTTGGGCTGACCTATGTGTTCCGTGTTTTAAGTTGTACGGACTTGGTGCATTATAGCTGTCTGTAGTTAGTAATTTAAGAACATAAGAAATAGGAACAGGAGTAGACCATACGGCACCTCGAGCGTGCTCCGCCATTCAATAAGATCATGGCTGATCTGATCATGGACTCAGCTCCACTTCTCTGCCCGCTTCCATAACCCCTTATCGCTCAAGAAACTGTCGATTTCTGTCTTAAATTAATTCAATGTCCCAGCTTCCACAGCTCTCTGAAGCAGCAAATTCCACAGATTTACAACCTTGTGAGAGAAGAAATTCCTCCTCTTCTCTGTTTTAAATGGCCCCTTATTCTAAAATCATGCCCTCTAGTTCTAGTCTCCCCCATCAGTGGAAACATCCTCTCTGCATCCACCTTGTCAAGCCCCCTCATAATCTTATACGTTTTGATAAGATCACCTTTCATTCTTCTGACCTCCAATGAGTAGAGGCCCAACCTACTCAACCTTTCCTCAGAAGTCAACCCCCTCATCCCAGGAATCAACCTAGTGAACCTTCTCTGAACTGCCTCCAAACCAAGTATATCCTTTTGTAAATATGGAAACCAAAACTGCACGCAGTATTCCAGGTGTGGCCTCATCAATACCTTGTATAGCTGTAGCAAGACTTCCCTGCTTTTATACTCCCATCCCCTTTGCAATAAAAGCCAAGATTCCATGGGCCTTCCTGATGACTTGCTGTACCTGCATACTATCCTTTTGTGTTTCATGCACAAGTACCCCCAGGTCCCGCTGTACTGCGGCACTTTGCAATCTTTGTCCTTTTAAATAATAACTTGCTCTTTGATTCTTTTCTGCCAAAGTGCATGACCTCACACTTTCCAACATTATACTCCATCTGCCAAATTTTTGCCCACTCACTTAGCCTATGTCCTTTTGCAGATTTTTTTGTGTCTTCCTCACACATTGTTTTTCCTCCCATCTTTGTATCATCAGCAAACTTGGCTACGTTACACTCAGTTCCTTCTTCCAAGTCGTTAATATAGATTGTAAATAGTTGGGGTCCCAGCACTGATCCCTGTGGCACCCCACTAGTTACTGGTTGCCAACCAGAGAGTGAACCATTTATCCTGACTCTTTGTTTTCTGTCTGTTAGCCAATCCTCTATTTAAGCTAATATATTACCCCCAACCCTGTGACCTTTTATCTTGTGCAGTATCCTTTTATGTGGCACCTTGTCAAATGCCTTCTGGAAGTCCAAATACACCATATCCACTGGTTCCACTTTATCCACCCTGTTCATTACATCCTCAAAGAACTCCAGCAAATTTTGCTTATCCAAATGTCCTGCTACTGATTCTTTAATAATGGACTCCAACATTTTCCCAACCACAGATGTTAGGCTAACTGGTCTATAGTTTCCTGCTTTTTGTCTGCCTCCTTTTTTAAATAGGGGTGTTACATTTGCAATTTTCCAATCTGCTGGGACCTCCCCAGAATTCAGGGAATTTTGGTAAATTACAACCAATGCATCCACAATCCCTGCTGCTACTTCTCTTAAGACCCTAGGTTGCAAGCCATCAGGTCCAGGGGATTTATCTGCCTTTAGTCCCATCATCTTACTGAGTACCACCTCCTTAGTGATTGTGATTGTTTTAAGTTCCTCCCCTCCTATAGCCCCTTGACTATCCACTGTTGGAATATTATTAGTGTCTTCTATCGTAAAGACTGAATCAAAATATTTGTTCAGAGTTTCTGCCATCTCCATGTTCCCCATTACTAGTTCCCTGGTCTCGTCCTTTAAGGGACCAACATTTAATTTAGTCACTCTTTTCCTTTTTATATACCTATAGAAACTCTTGCTATCTGTTTTTATATTTTGTGCTAGTTTACTTTCATAGACTATCCTCCCTTTCTTAATCATTGTTTTAGTTGTTCTTTGCTGGCTTTTAAAAGATTCCCAGTCTTCTGTCCTCCCAGTAGTTTTGGCCACTTTGTATGCACTGGTTTTTAATTGGATACCGTCATTTATTTCTTTAGTTAGCCACGAATGGCTATCTTTTCTCTTACACCCTTTCCCCCTCACTGGAATATTTTTTTCTTGAGAGTTGTGAAATATCTCCTTAAATATACACCACTGTTCATCAACCATCCTACACTTTAATCTATTTTTCCAGTCCACATTACCCAACTCTGCCCTCATACCTTCATAGTCTCCTTTATTTAAGCTGGTTAGAGATCTAACTTTCTCACCCTCCATCTGAATTTGAAATTCAATCATGCTATGATCACTCATTCTGAGGGGATCCTTTACTAGGAGATTGTTTATTAATCCTGTCTCATGACACAGGACCAGATCTATGAGAGCCTGCCCCCTGGTTGGTTCTGTTACATACTGCTCAAGGCATCCCTTATGCACTCTATGAACTCCTCCTCAAGGCTACCCTGACCAATTTGATTTGTCCAATCAATATGGAGGTTAAAATCACCCATGATTATTGCCGTTCCCTTTTTACAAGCCCCCACTATTTCCTGGTTTATGCTCCGACCAACAGAGTTGCTACTGTTAGGGGACCTATAGACTACGCCAACCAGTGACTTTTTCCCCTTATTGTTCATTATCTCCACCCAAACTGTTTCAACACCATTATCATTTGAGCCAATATCATTTCTTACTATTGCAGTGATTCCATCCTTTATCAATAGAGCTACCCCACCTCCTTTTCCTTTTTGTATGTCCTTCCAGATTGCTATGGTTTCAAGATGTATCTGTTACAATGCACGTTATATGGGATTGTCAATAAGTGTCTGTTTTTTTGCAGGTGTCCGTTTGTACAGGTTTCACTGAATTAACAATGATGCAAACAGTGGTGCGACACTATTTGTTCTGATGAATATAAATTCTGCTTTGCTTTAATTTACTGACTTAATTAAATTTGCATATATATGTATGTAGTTGTAGTCTAAAATATCTTAGAAGGTTGATGAATATTATTTGTACAAGAAAATTATAGCCATCTGTACTAAGTGTATAACCATACCATCAAACAAAAGCAAAGATGAATCTTTGTTAATTAACATATATTCAGGCAGGTTTCAGGTTTGCTGTATCGTTGGCTTTTTGGAGATGCATAAAAATCAGCTCAGGTGAGTGAGCTGACTTTGGTATCTTCCAAGGGAAAAATCAAACAAGGACCCAGTGCTTTGCTAATATTCATTGCTACAGAACATGGACGAATACAGGACCAAGTTCCACTTCACTTAGTTCCCAATCTGAGTTGTGTTGAGTGGCAAATCGTTGCGTACAGACTGTTAATCTCCCAAAGGTGGAAAATCAGGCAGAAGAGTCTCAGTTGGGCAATGTTTACAGGAAGTTTGGGAGCAGGATGTATGGCTGTGGGTTCTTGCTTTAGGTGTCAGCCCAGGCAGATGAAGGAAAAGGGAACAAAAGAACCTTGCCTTAAAAATAAAGTTCAAAACATGTCAACTGAACTGATTCTTCCTCCAGTTTTATATCCCTCCTATTGGGAAAGAGGTAGGTATTTCTATGTCTAGCAGACTGACAAGAGAATAGACAAACTGAACACTATAATGAAAAACCCCTAGCATACCACCTGATGCACAATGTACTTTGCCACTTGGCTGTTTAAAAAAAATTCTATTTAAAACTCATGTAACTGTGCATAGCTATACATCTTGTAGACCAGATAATCGACTGCAATACATTCTGAAGTGTTGTTAATTTCTCACGTGATTCAAAGGCTCCACTCACATTTGTCACAGCAGCAAATACAGCCACCCCATGTAGGATCGGCAGCCAGGCTCCAATGTCTTGTGCTTTGGCTGGTTGAATGCGGCGAAACTGAGTGGTCATTTTCCAAGCATCTACTCGTACTTCAATTATGTTATTAATCAGTGCCAGCAGAGGTGCCAGAGGGAATGATGCCACAAAAATGGTGGCAAAACCAAACTGTATAACTGCAAAATGAACAAAAAAGTAAAATTAATTATTTGTGAATCATTTTGTTTATGCATGATCAGGTTTCCTGCTCCATTAAGTATACAGCTGCTGCCAAGGATCACAAGCAAATGCTCTGGCAGTCCAGACCCCAACTAACAAGTTCATGGCACAGGAGTCTTTTGTGTTCAAGACTTACTCTTGGTGAGTCTGGAAAGATCCAGGGTTAAACATGTGAAGGGAGGTACCACCATGCAGTGCACGGTTAACCTTGAGACTATTTAGAGAAATAGTAAAGGAGTATTGCTATAATAAACAAACAGTCCACGATGCAAGATTTAGCATGGTCAACAGACTGCGTATCTACCCTAATCTGTTCAATAATGCTATGTATATATAGCATGTTTGTCTTTGCGCAGAGGCTTCTATATGAAGATTGTTCAATTTGACTTCACAAATGGTGTATTTGAACAGATTGCCTCATGATTCTGAAGTGATATGTTAGTGAACTAACTGCCTGTTTCAAACAAGAATTTATGGCTTGCATGTCTGCACTTACAGAGAGTGCCCATCTAAATGAAATTGGCGAGCCCATTATTGATCATTAGGTTGGTGTCTGCACGCTATCCAAGCGTCTTGTATTATATAAATCTCTCATAAGGTCATTTGAGTAAAGATAACAGCTCTAACATGTCTCTCCTCTATTTTGAGGTGATAACATATTCAAGAAAAAGTCATGTATATATCAGATTTTATATGAATGTCACCAAACCCATACACTGACAGTTTTCTGAACTCCTCACTTCCCTACTATTTTTATGGGAATCAAGCTGTAAAAGTGGATTCAAAAACACTTTTCAAAATTATCACCAGCCAGACATTACCAAGAGGGTCATTATGAAACTTTGCAATGTTCAGAAACAATTCTACCATAATATGCAGAGACAACAGTATGCACAGTAAGAATGGGCTCCTCATGCACTCAAAACAAAATATATGAGGGCTCCTGGTGAGACTAATCTTGCTATTTAAAACAAAACAAAAACTATAAAGCACACAAACAACT
Organism: Pristiophorus japonicus; assembly: GCF_044704955.1. Taxonomy (NCBI): domain Eukaryota; kingdom Metazoa; phylum Chordata; class Chondrichthyes; family Pristiophoridae; genus Pristiophorus; species Pristiophorus japonicus. The sequence continues at coordinate 24,640,850 of NC_091991.1, read as the reverse complement.
TGCTTCGAAGTTAAAAGTGTCATTCTGCAGTTTTGTATTTTCTAATTAAGCTCTTGTTTGGAAAATTTATTTTAAAAAGTTAAGCAAAAATAAACTTTGTGTAATTTTAATTTCTCCATTTTGAAATCCAAACTCTGTAGGTTAACAGCAACAATTTCACCAGGGTATTTCAGCTTGTAAGTCCTTTCATATAGATATGCAAAACAGCAGTACATATTTTTACCCCCACCCCCTCCACCCTGCCTTAATGGAGCAGGAGTGGTGCCACAACGGTTTGTGAAACAATTTTATAAATCATTATATTTAGAGCCATGTTGTCATCTGCTGGCAGAAACATGGCACGACAATAATCGTTAAAACAAGATGAAAAATGGTCAAGGGAAGTGCATCTCTATTTCTCAAGCTCATTCCTGGATATATGTCATTCTTTTTCTTTATAATACAATAAATTATAGGGGAGATTGTCTGCCTGAATGTTCCTAGCATATGTCACGACAGCATAGGCAGGAATTGTTCACACCCAGTCCAGGATTTTCTGTCCATTAAAATAAATGGATGAAACATCATGGACAGTTTCTCAATATGCACTTCTGTTGTGCATCAGGAATGCAGAAGCAGAAAATCTCCCTCATAGGAACAAACGGTAGATACTGAAGCGCCAAGTTTCGGCCTGAGTTACTCCTGTTTTTTTTGTTTAGAATGGAGTATCTTAGAAATTGCAATTCTCGGCATTTAGTTTGCTCCAGTTCTAGTCAGTTAGAACAGTTTCAGTTTGGAACAGATTTTTTATTCAAAAGGGGGCGTGTCCGGCCACTTACACCGGTTTTGAAAGTTTAGGCAGTGAAAACTTACTCCAAACTAACTTAGAATGGAGTAAGTGTAGATTTTTGTACGCTCAGGAAAACCTTGCTGACACTTAGAAAAATCAGGCGTAGGTTACAAATCAGGCGTAGGGAATGGGGGGAGGGGGTTTAAAGGGAAGTTTACAAACATTAAACACTTCAGTTTTACAACGAAAGAGCCATCATCAATAATAAATGATAAATACATCAATAAATCAACCAATAAATCAATCAAAAAAAGTTAATAAATTTTTTTTTAAATTACAAAAAAATCAACAAATAACAATTTTTCTACTCACTGACTGCAGCACCGGGAGCCCTCCAACAGCGTGCTGGAACGCCCCCCGCGCAATGTGTGTGTCTCTCTCACTCTCTGTGTCAGTGTCTCTCTCTCTGTCCATCAGTGTCTGTGTTTCTGACAGCGAGGGAGGGAGGGAGGGGTGGAAGGGAGGGGAGGGGAGAGGAGGGGGGGAGGGGAGAGGAGGGGTGGAAGGGAGGGGAGGGGAGGGGTGGAAGGGAGGGGAGGGAGGGGAGGGAGGAAGAGGGGAGGGAGGGAGGAAGAGGGGGAGGGAGGGAGGAAGGGGGAGGGAGGGAGAGGAAGAGGGGGAGGGAGGGGGAGGGAGGGAGGAAGAGGGGGAGGGAGGGAGAGGAAGAGGGGGAGGGAGGGAGAGGAAGAGGGGGAGAGGGGGAGGGAGGGGAGGGGAAGAAGGGGAGGGAGGGGAAGAGGGGGAGGGAGGGAGGGAGGGAAAGGGGGAGGGAGGGAGGGAAAGGGGGAGGGAGGGAGGGGAAGGGGGAGGGAGGGAGGGAGGGGAAGGGGGAGGAAGGGAGGGAGGGAGGGAGGGGAAGGGAGGGAGTGAGAGGAAGGGGGAGAGGAAGAGGGGGAGAGGGAGGGAGGGGAGAGGGAGGGAGGGGGAGAGGGAGGGAGGGGGAGAGGGAGGAGGGGGGAGAGGGAGGGGGGGAGAGGAGGGGGGAGAGGGAGGGGGAGAGGGAGGGGAAGGGGAGAGGGAGGGGGGGAG